>NW_007074646.1:42314-43102 GCF_000164805.1 Carlito syrichta | reverse complement strand
TGCCTTTGGGAGGCTGAGGTGAGTGGATTGCCTGAGCCCGTGGGTTCAAGACCCGCCCGGACAACTTGACGAGACCTCATCTCTACAATAAATCAAAAATTTGCCGGACGTGGTAGCGCACGCCTGTAGTTCCAGCTACTTGGAAGGCGGAGGCGGAAGGATCGCTGGAGCCCAGCAGGTTGAGGCTGCGGTGGCCGGGAGTGGCCACTGCACTCCAGTCTGGGCGACAGAGTAAGACTCCAACTCAAATAAAAAAATAAATAAATATAGTGTATAAAGTGAAACTATTTGAAATCAAGGAGAAATTAACGAGTAGAAGCATAGTAGACCACAGATAAACTATGTATCAATTTTGTACCTTCAGAAATGCACAGTCATTTAAATATGGACTGTGTGATGAGAATCTCTAGGATCCTTGAGCCGTAGAAAAAGCTTGGATAAATTCCAAAACATAAAATGTGTATAGGCCATGTTGTGTATAGTAAAGCTAGAAATTAATGTGTTTTTTGTTGTTGTGATTGTTGTTTTTTTAACTTATTGTAGAGACGAGGTCTGGCCAAGTTGCCTGGGTGGGTCTCGAACCTGCGGGCTCAGGCAATCCACTCACCTCAGCCTCCCAAAGGCGCGGGATTACAGGCTGAGCCACTGAGCCTGGCTGATTCTGCTCATTTCTTTAGTGCTGCAGAAGAACTCATATTCTTACAACTTTTAGAAGTTAGAAAAATGTATAAGGCCGGGCTCGGTGGCTCAGCCTGTAATCCCACGCCTTTGTGAGGCCAAAGTGAGTG
>NW_007074646.1:24380-42294 GCF_000164805.1 Carlito syrichta | reverse complement strand
AGCCGGGCATGGAAGCGCGCGCCTGTAATTCCGGCTACTTGGAAGGCTGAGGCGGAAGGATCGCCGGAGCCCAACAGGTCGAGGCTGCGGTGGCTGGGAGCGGCCGGTCCACTCCAGTCAGGGTGACCGAGTGAGACTTCAACTCAAAAAAAAAAAAAAAAAAAAATTTGCGATAATGGCTCTAGAACTCAGAGAAATTCTTTCCGCATATGTGTCAGTATTTTATAAATGATAGCAAAAGAATAAATGTACAGGTGAAGAGGTGCACAGTCAGCCGGTAATCCCACGCATTTGTGAGGCCGAGGTGAGTGAATTGGTGTGCACGCGGGTTCAAGATCCGCTTGGGCAACTTGGCGAGACCTCATCTCAATAAATCAAAAAAATTAGCCAGGCGTGGTAGCGCGCACCTGTAGTTCTTGCTACTTGGAAGGCTGAGGCGGAAGGATCGCTGGAGCCCAGCAAGTCAAGGCTGCGATGGCTGGGAGCGGCCACTGCACTCCAGTCTGGGTGACAGAGTGAGACTCCAACTCAAAAGAGAAAAGAAAGAAAAATGTATAAAACAAGTCTTAAAAGGACTGAAAAGGGAAATAATAAAGCGCAAGTAATAATAATTAACAAAACAGAAACAGCAAAAAATATGAAAACAGGCCGTTTTTTTGCACGTCTTGTCTGGAGAAAGGGGAGACAATACCAGCTCACAGAGTTAGGTAGGAGAAAGTGCAGAAAAAGTAGAAGGAGCTCTTTCACGTCAAGAGGGAATTGTGTGTAGATGTCCTTGCCGTGGGTTCTCAGGGTTCTCACTCTGCAGACCGCAGAATGACATCTATGGAGTGACTGGTGGCGAGTGCTTAGATGCTGTGCTTATGAATTGAAAGTCTTAATGATTCGTGTCCCAAGAAGAACCGTGGCAAGTGGCCATAATATTTCCTACGAAAAGGAGTTCTCACCTTCGTTGGGTTATGGGTAAAATTCATTGAAGTTTCTTATTGTAGATTATAGTTCCAGGGCATGGGGGAAGGTAGATAAAATGTTTCTTAATTCATTTCACAAGTTCAGCACAATTCTAATAAGAAGCATAGCATAGTTTGGGTGGCTTTTTTTTTTTTAAGTCTTCTGTGTCAAAGCAGCATCCCCCCTCAAAATAAAGGGAAGGTTATTTCAGTTAAAACTGCAAGGACACTTGATTACGTCCAGTATTTTTTTCTATTAGTAACTTACAGCTGTCAATTAGGCAGGTAACTAACAGAAAAGATGCGAAGGAGAAAATAAAATTTACAGGTGATAAATGTTAATATACTTAGAATCCTTGAAAATGTGGCAGGACTCTCTCTTCAGCGTTTGTCACATGATGCCTTGGAAGCTGCAATGGCGCGTTGGTCTGACAAGCACGTGAGAGCCTGCAGTTGCAGACTAATCCCCCAGGTGTTGCCACTTTCCCTCCTGAGTCTTGAGTGCCCTGAGAGGGGTAGGGCTTATATAACCAACTGCCAGTTCAGCCGGAGTCTGCCTTTAGATAATTGATGCGTATGATCATCATAATAAAACAGCAGCTATCATGTGTTGATCATTAGCTCTGTTCCTGGGTGTGTGGACTTTGTACATAGCTGTCATCTGATCATCATACAAAGTAGGAACTAATAATCCCGTTTTACAGATAAAGTTGAAACTGGGACTGTTACATAGTTTTTCCAGCTGTTAATCTGGGAGTCAAACTAAATTTGTGTGATTCCCAAGTCCAGATATTTATGTATTCATTCAGCAGATACTCAGTACTACCTGTATGCCAGACACTGTTCCAGGCCCAGGTGACTCGAGCTATGAATTGATCAGACAAAATAGCTGCCCTTGTGAAACTTAGTCTACTGGGAAAGGAAGACAAAAACCAGAAAGGTGAACACAGACACATATTTAAGTATATGTTGTATACAAGAGTATATGCATTTTACATAAATATCATGATAAATAATACTAAGTACTTAGAAAAACGAAGGCGAGGGAGGGTTCGAATGTAGAAGAGTTGCAGTCTGGGAACAATTTGCAGGGAAGTTTGAAGTTTTAGGAAGGATGCCAGAGCAGGACTTCTCACAAGGTGAGATGGGAATGAAGACCCCACAGAGCTGGGAGGGCAGTGCGACTACCTGGAGAGAGCCTTTGTGAAAAGGAACCCAAGTGCAGGGGCCCTGAGTCAGGAGGGACCTGGCACCTGAAGGAAAAACCAAGCACCCTGTGAGTCTGCGGGACTGGGCGGGGAGGGGGCGTAGAGGGGTTAGGGTCCCAGAGGCTGAGGGTGCAAGGGCATAACCTCCGAAGTTGGGATCCACAGGCTTCCAGGGGAGAGTCGGAATGCACTCCACTTTTGAAACCGCATTTGGATCTGAAAGTAAATTGACCTGTATGTATCAAGGAACCTGTGACACTTAACAGGTTCCATTGGAGGGGTGGCCCTGCTTGCCTTTTCCTCTGGTTTCAGCAGCAGGTTAAACTGGAAATGGGTGTGGGGAAAACACTGAGCCATTCCAGTTAAATGTCATCCATGCAGTGGCCACCTGTTTAGACCTGACTGCAGGCATCTTGGAAGAGTCTGGCAGATATTGAGGGTCCAGGGGTCCTTGCTTTCGTGGATTTGCAACTGTCTGTCAGATACACCTGCAAGGGAAGCTTATTTATAGACGCAGCTGACCCCGAATGTTCCAGAGTCTTTGTGATTTGTTAAAAGTTCTTATGCCTTCATTTATGTTATAAGTACTACCTTAGTTTTATGAGTCTATTTGTAAGAAAAAGCCTTAGAAATGGTTTATTTCACATAATCTCTTTTGTCTTCCCCGTCGTCATTCTGACTTTGGACTTGTAGGAAGATTACTGTTTTCTCACTGGATCCTGGCTGTCCGTGAACATAGGCTCGCTGCCAGCCAGCGGGTCCTTGAGTCTGGGCATGTATCTACATGCACTGGGCTGTTCGCCCCCCATGTGTTTGAGAGTGGAAAGATGACCTCTAGGGGCGAAGCTCCCTCAGGCTGAGACGTGGAGGCATTTGCGGTGTTTGTGTTCATGCAGGTGCACCTCAGCAGGTGGTGACGCAGATCATCCGTGGGCAGCCTGTGTCCACCGCCGTCTCTTCCCCCAGCGCGGCCTCCTCCACGCCCGGGCAGAAGAGCGTGCCTCCAGCAACACCCACTGCAGCCCTCCCACAGTCCGCCTCCCCATCCCCTCGCCCCCAGCAAGGGCAGGTGAAGCTCACCATGGCTCAGCTCACCCAGCTGACCCAGGGCCATGTAAGTCACCACTCTGTTCCTCGCTGTTCTTGCTGCAAGGTCAGCACCATATACTTACTGGGATAGGTTTAAAAATATATGGGTTTTACGAAATGGCTGCTTCTAGGAGAAAGCAAAAATAACTCTTATGAGCAGGATCTGGTAAACTCCAGCTGTCCAGAGTCCTTAGACATGAGCCATCCCAGCGAGCTGGACAACCCCTTGAACCATCAACATTTTATTCGTAGGCCAGTTTCCAGGGGAAAAAGCAAATTTGAGTGCATTAAGCTGCCTCCTTGCAGGACTCATTGTTACTATCCATTATCCAGTCCTGTTCGACTTGTGGAGTGCAGCTTCCGTCAGAACTTCACATGCTGACTTTTAAAATGTGTGTTGATTCGCAAAGCATCAAGGACGTTTGTGATGCTTTCGAAGAACAGGAGGATTCGCCCGTGTGATAAGCTGGCTTCAAAACTTACTGGAGTGCCTCCGCAAGTAATACAGCCAGGTGCAGATGCTGGGAAAGGCAGGCAGGCTGGCAGAACAGCACTGCGTGCGGGACGTGGCCCCTGCGCACGGGGACACTGACTGTGTGGCTGAAGTGGCACTGCAGATCGCGGAGGAAAAGGGGCTTTTCGTTAGCTGTGGCGGAGACAGCTGAATCGCCTCCCTCTGCACAAGCTCAGTTCCAGGAGGGTGAAAGTCCTGACAGTGAAGGGCCAAGACTGTCAGCTTTCAGAAGATAAGGCAGAAGAAGATCTTCGTGACCTTCCTAGCCACACACAAAGCACCGCCATAAAGGTAAAGAGACAGAGCACAGTGACCATGCCTGTTGGCCCCACACTTTGGGCGCTGGCACAGGGAGATCTCTTGAGCCCAGGAGACCAGCCTGAGCAACAAAGTGAGACCCTGTCTCAAACAAAAAGTTCCCACACAAAGGAAAAGATTTATAAATGAACTACATTAAAAGTACGAACATCTGTTCTTTAAGCACAGTACAAGAGAGTGAGAGAGAAAAAGTATAAATATAGCCAGTCAAGTGCTAATATCCAAAATCAAGAATTACCAGAGGCTGGGCAGGGTGGCTAACACCTGTAATCCCAACATTTTGGCAATCCAAGGCAGAGGATCACTTGGGCCCATGAGTTTGAGGCAAGCCTGGGCACTACAGCAAGACATCATCTCTACAAAAAACCAAAAACTTAGCCGGTCATGGTGGCATGTGCCTGTAGTCCTAGCTACTCAGGAGGTTGAGGTAGAAGGATCGCTCGAACCCTGGAGGTCAAGACTGGTGAGCTGAGATTGTCATGATCATGCCAGTGCACTCCAACCTAGATGACCAAGTAAGATCCTGACTCCAAAAAAAAAAAACTGGGAAAGGAAAAATTGTACATAGGTCAGTAAGAAAAGGGGGAAACAAATACAGTGAGGAACGAGGACATCTAAATGTCCAAAATGCACACAAACTGATGAACTTTCTCAGTAATGAGGAAAATGCATGTCAAGACCATGGAACTGAGAGACTGGTATAAATTACGTGTCTGACAGAGCCAAGAAGCGGCAAAGATGTGGAGCAGCATGGAATCAGCTGCACAATTGGTGGGAGTGTGGATTGGTTCAGCCATTCTGGAGACCATTCAGTGTCTGGACAGTTGAAGGTGTTCATGCCCATATCCCAGAAACCTTCTAGCTCTGTCCCCAAGAAATTCTTGCTCCTGTGAGCCCCAGCATACGTGGATGCAAAGAGTCATAGCAGCATTGTCCCTAAGGCTCAAAAACAAATTCCCAAATGTCTATCCCCAGTCAGTAAGTTGCAGTCCATTCCCACAGCAGTGAAAATGAAACTTCACCCACATAGAACTGCATAGATGGTGCTCACAAATATAATATTGTGCTAAAGAAGCGAGTAAAAAAAATACCCTCTGATTCCATTTTGTATAAAGGTCACAAACAGACACAACTCAGCTGTGTTTGTGGGCTCTGTCCCCATGGTATCTCCATGATGATGTCCTGTGATTTGAACTTGGGTGGCCCTTCAAAGACAGATGACTATGTGGTGAAGAAATGCAGTGTTATCCCCAAAGTGAGGAGACTGGTTTGTTTTAAATTATGTTTGCAGTTTGTGTATTTTTGAGTGTACACAAAAAAGTATACTTTAGAAAAGGAAATGTGAGCCGTGCGTGGTAGCACGTGCCTGTAGTTCCAACTACTTGGAAAGCCGAGGCTGAAGGATCGCCGGAGCCCAAGAGGTTGAGGCTGTAGTGGCTGGAAGCGGCCACTGCACTCCCATCTGGGCGACAGAGTGAGACTCCAACTCAAAAAAAAAAAAGAAAAAGGAAAAGGAAAGCAAATGTGAATCAGCTTTGAGCGACTCTTGAATAGACTGGACTCTGTGAACTTGGTGGCATTTAGGCCAATGGGAGTCAGTTTCTGTTGCTTTCTAGTGTGCTGCCATGGTCCTGGAGGCCACGGATGCAGGATTTGTAATTCTGGACAGAACATATAGGGCCTGGGGAGCTCTGTGTTCCTGGTCCCCATTTCATAATGACTCAGACATCAGCGACCTTTGTGAGCTTGGCCCAGAACCCTCGGCTTTGTATACTTGTGCATACACCGGAGGTGATCTTTCCTGTACTGAAGAAAACAAAGTTTAGGAAATGGTGTCTCAGTGTATTACACCCTTTTGTTTGTTTGTTTGAGTTAGGATCTCACTCTGTCACCAGGCTGGAGTTCAGTGACACAATCACAGGGATCACAACTCACGGCAACCTTGGCCTCCCAGACTCAGGGGATACTTCCAACTCAGCATCTCAGTTAGCTGGGACTACAGGTGCATACCACTACACTTGGCTATGTTTTTGAATTGCTGTGGAGATGAGGTTTCACTTTATTGCCCAGGCTGGTCTCAACTCCTAGGCTCAAGTGATCCTCCCACCTCAGCCTCCCAAAGTGCAGGTGTGAGCCACCGTGCCCAGTGTATCTCACTTTAACTTAGGCAAGGGACTTGACCTTTTTCTTCATTGTGAATATGATTATATTTATGTTTATATTTATATTTTCTCAGCCTACTATATGAAGTCACAAGTCCATTGTGAGAATCGAATGAGGCAACGCATATTAGGATGCTTTGAAAACTGTAAAATATGAATATAAGAGGATTTAAGTTGGAGACCTCAGTTGTTCACCCTGATGCCCATATCTTGTAGATTGGGAAGCGCAGATCTGGAGGAATGGTGCTGCTCATAGGGAGATGCCTGGCGTCTGTTGGCAGACCTGAGCTGGAACTCTGGGTCAGGGCCTGTCCCCTGAGCAGCTTGACTATTCTTGTTTTAGCTGATCTGTGAACTGTCTTTTAGAGAGCGGGCCCCTTGTAGTACAGGCTTCCCCTGTGGAGTGAGGGTTCTGGGAAACCGTCGACATCCGTATGCCAGCTAGCATTGTCGGGAGAGGCTGCATTTGGTTTCAGTGAGCGTTTTTGTTCTGGGGGTTTTTTTTGGAGATTCTTCCAACACATTTGCCCATTGCATGATGGGTGATTGATGAGAGCGCCTGCCCACACCACACTGAGTGTTCAGCGACTTTTGACCAAAAACAGCATGACCCCTAGGTCCCACCCTCCCTGTTTACCTGATCTTGCCCGGGTGACTTTTTTTGTTTCTCCGGATGAAATAAGTCCTCAGTGGGAAACATTTTGTCGGTGTGGAAGAGATGAAACAACAAAAGACCAGAAACACTAAAAGGCATCAAAGTGGACAAGTTCAAAAAGTTTTGAGCAGTGGAAAAAGCATCTCAGTGGGTGTATTTCATCCAGCGGAGAGGACTTTGATGGTGACTGAAGTTTAAACATGGAAGAATAAATACACCGTTTTTATAAGTAAATTCTGGGTATTTTTGTTCCTCCCTTGTAAATTCCTGCTGGTACCATTCCATAGACATTCAAATACGTATTTTCATTATAGTAAGGAGCTTTACGACATAAAAATGATTCAATACATACAGGTTGATGCTTTGAACATTTTACATGTTGTGTGTTTTTCCCACAGGGTGGCAATCAGGGTTTGACGGTAGTCATTCAAGGACAAGGTCAAACTACTGGACAGTTGCAGTTGATCCCTCAAGGGGTGACTGTCCTCCCAGGCCCCGGTCAGCAGCTCATGCAGGCTGCAATGCCAAATGGCACCATTCAGCGCTTCCTGTTCACCCCGTTGGCAACGGCGGCCAGCACAGCCAGCACTACCACCACCACCGTCTCCACCACAGCAGCAGGTAGTCTTCAGCCTTGTCAGAAATGCTGCACGTGTTTCCACATCCCGCTAGGCGAGCAGGGTCCAGAGCACCAGGCTTTGCCTTGGGAGGACTCGCCACGGGCAGTCCACAGCCAGGCTCAAAGCCCCGTGCTGCTCTTGGGCCCTGTTCCCACAGAATCCTGTCACTCCTCCTCCTGCCACCCGCCTGCACACAGAGATTCACAAAGAGGCAGAAAGAACGGGCATCTCTCAGCTGTGCCCACCCTGTTCCCTGCCAAGCCCTGTGGGTGCTGCTGAGTCCTAGAAGTGACCTCAGGGAGGGTGGATGCCTTCAGCTCCTGCCCTGAACTGAGGGCGCCAGGCCCAGGCCACTCTGTCAGCTTTCTGCAAGGCACTTCCTAGCTGCTGCCATGCCATGGGAGAAAAGAAAATCGTGCCAGCTTGCCAGGGTCAGAAACCCTGGCTGGTTTCCAGAGACTGCACCTTGCTTTGAAGCCAGCCCTTGGGCCAGACGTGGTGACTCACGCCTATAATCCCAGCATGTCAGGAGGTTGAGGTGAGAGGATTGCCTGAGTTCACGGGTTCAAGACCAGCTGGCCAACTTGGCAAGACCTCATCTCTGCAATAAATCAAAAAACCAGCCGGGCATAGTGGCGCATGTCTGTAGTTCCAGCTACTTGGAAGGCTGAGGCAGGAGGATGACCTGTGCCCAGCAGGTTAAGACTGTGGTGGTCATGAGCGTGCCACTGCACTCCAGCCTGGGCGACCGAGTGAGACTCCAACTCAAAAAGAAAAAAAAGAAGCAGTTACTGAAGCCAGCCCTTTAGCGAGTGAGCAAAGGTTCAGAGGACAGTCAGGGAAAAGTGCCCCATGCCCAGGTGGAGAGTCCTAGCTCCACTCCCAGGCTGGGAGTCCTTACCGAACCTGTCTGAAAGGAGTGTCTCAGGTCATCCATCTTCTATGCCCAAACAGAATCTCCCCCTCTAGAAAATCCCCTTCCGACTCTTTGATAACCACAGTCGTATGTTCTAGAGTAACAGCAATGGCTTGTCTCTCCTTTTTACAGGCACAGGCGAACAGAGACAGAGTAAATTATCACCCCAGGCACAGGGGCCACAAGCCTCAGCCCTGCCAGCTGCTCTGCCCGCCCAGCCCTCCACCACAAGTCCTCCAGATGCCCAGCCACCGGCGGCCCCGCCTCCAGCCCCACCCCCTCCCCCGCCCCTAGTCCCAGCTCAGCCTGAAGTTCAGACCCAGACAGCAGTGGCATCCCATGTCCCTCCTGAAGCACAGCCCGTCCGAGCACCATCATCCAAACCCCAAGGGGCAGCACAGCCTCCGCCTCAAAGTAGTGTCCAAGAACTGCCTCCTGCTCGGGTCCAGAGTCCACCGTTGACTCGAGTACGGCCGTCAACTCCCTCTCAGGCGCCTCCCGGACAGCAGCCCCAGGGTCAGACTCCAGCCTCACAACTGATTCCAATTCTGCCACATACCTCTCTTCCGACACCTTCCCAAGGCCAGCCACAGGCACAGCCCCAGGTACAGTCCTCACCGCCCCCTCTGCCGTCAGGACCATCCCTGTCCCATCCTCAGCCACACGTGCCGCAGCCGCAGCCCCAAGTCCTCGCCGCGCCTCAGCTGCAGCCAGCCCAGGTCCTCTCCCAGACGCAGCCGCCAGTCGTGGCTCAGACCCCAGCCCCACAAGGCGGCGTGCCCCCACAGCCCACACTCCAGCTGCCTGCTCAGGCTCCGCAGAGCAGCGCTGTGCAGACGCCCCCAGTTCAGAACGTGGTGGCAGTGCAGGCAGCCAGTGTGCAGGAGCAGCTGCAGAGGGTGCAGCGACTCAGGGACCAGCAGCAAAGGAAGAAGCAGCAGCAGATAGAGATTAAGCGTGAACACACCCTCCAGGCTGCTAATCAGAGGGAAATCATTCAGAAACAGGTAAAGTCGCCAAGGGAAGCGGTGTGTCCAGTAGCGTGGCTTACTGTGCTGTGCGGGAGGCTTAGTGCTGGGTATGGGCCTCGGAAGAAGCACCGGACAGGCCAGAAAGCATTGATGGCTGCTGTGGCTTGGAACCCTTTGCTGCAGAGAGAGATGTCGACACAGTTGCGACGATAAAGAGAGTCCGTGCTTGCGGGAACCAACCTGTGTTTTGGAAGGGAAGATGGGAGTTACAAGTTTTAATTGTTAACACAAAACTTGGAGGTCTGCCTAAGTTTTAAAGGCACTTCAGGCATTACGTTACTTGAGGTTGCCATGCCTGGTTTGCATTGCTGCCACTTACTCTGTCTCCCAGGCTGGAGTGCAGTGGCACACTCATGGCCACCCCAGCATCAACTTGCTGGGCTCAGGCAATCCCTCTGCCTCAGCCTTCCAAGTAGCTGGAACTACAGGAGCACGCTACCACACCTGGCTAATTTTTGGATATCTTGTAGAGATAAAGTCTCACCAAGTTGCCCAGGCTGATCTCGAACCCCTGAGCTCAAGCAGTCCTCTCACCTCAACCTCCAAAAGTCCTGGGGTTGGAGGTTTGAGCCAACATGCCCGGCCTAGAACTTTTAAATACATATTACTTCATAGCTTAAATAGAAATCAACAGCATGCAGTGACATGTCACCAGGTGTTGGGGGCATGTGGCCGTCCAAGGAGCTAGAGGTGGTCCCATGGGCAAATCTGCAGTTTGCCCAATGTGCTACCTCAGCACCAGGCTGGAACTGGAGTGTTTCTCCGTGTGGCAGAACAAGGCATGAAACCTCTCTGCCCCCCCAGCTCCTGGGCCTTCCATGAATGATCCAGGAGTTCATATGTGTCTCCCTTGCTGTGTCCTCATTAAAACCACTCTTTCCAGCCGCACAGGTGCTTTTGAGGTTTCAGTGAAGTCATATGTGTAGAACACTGTTTAAACAGCAGAGCTATTTTAAAGAGATAATATGCCTCAAGATGGATGTCCTGTGTATTGTATTTAAGTGTATTCTTACCCAGCTGTCAGTGCTGTGTATCTAAAACCTGGCTTTCTCCAGTGTCTGTCCTTCATCTCTCCATGGGGGTCGCTGGTTGAAACTGACGCTTGGGAAGAAGCATGGCCTTCTGCGATGACAGCTGGGCTAAGTTCCTGCTGCATTACTTACTCTTTCATCTTCAACAACGTGATCAGTGTCAGTATCTGGCCTGTCATTTATGAAAGTATTATCGCTCTGGTCAGTGTCGTTTGAGGAGTAGATAAGGTTACGTCGAGTGCTTGGCAGTGCAGCACCCCGAAGGGCCGAGTACCTGGGCCGTCAGTAGCTGCCGATTTTATTTGTATTTTGGTGCTCAGTTCTCCCGTTTCTTGGAAAACCACATGCGTGGGCTCTGATGGCTGCGGCTGTGCCCGTGCTGCCGATAGCCCTTGTAAAGCGCGTGGCCGGCTCTGTTCTGTCCTGAAGGTGGTGATGAAGCACAACGCGGTGATCGAGCACCTGCGGCAGAAGAAGAGCATGACGCCTGCCGAGAGGGAGGAGAACCAGAGGTAGGCGGCGTGCGGGCAGCCTTCGTGGGCGTGCTGAGCGTGTGCGTGCTGTCTGGCTAAGTGTGGTGAGCCCTGCGCTGAGTGGCGCTCGTACTGTGTGAGCCTCGGGTGCTCTCCCGCCATGGGAAGCTGTTCTCGTAGACACTAGGGGAGTCGTGTCTTCGCCTTCCGCGTGGGCGCCCAGCATCACCTAGGCTGTGTATTTCTCTCTAGAATGATTGTCTGTAACCAGGTGATGAAGTCTATTTTGGATAAGATAGATAAAGAAGAAAAACAGGCGGCCAAGAAGCGGAAGCGTGAGGAGAGCGTGGAGCAGAAACGCAGCAGGCAGAATGCCAGCAAGCTGTCGGCTCTGCTCTTCCGGCACAAGGAGCAGCTACGTGCCGAGATCCTGCGCAAGCGGGCGCTACTGGACAAGGACCTGCAGGTGGACGTGCAGGTGCGCTCTGGCCCCCGCAGCCGGTCCCTCTCCTCCTCTCCTGGGGCTTCTCAGGCAAATGTGGCAGCTCGGCATGTTCTCAGATGTGCATCTGTGTAGAGAGCACACACATCGAAAGGTGCTGCCATGCCTGAATGCATGGCATGTGGCATTCTTCACACAGAGCCCTGAGAATTGGGTGTGAGGGTAATGTGGCAGGACACCGGCGGGAGCGGCTTTCATTGTGGCTTTCCTGCAGAAGGTAGACAAGCTGTGAGACAATGGTGAAAGCCTGAGAAATGAGGTGTACCCATTTAAACCCGACAGATTTCCTCCTTGGCTTGCATTCTCAAGGAGTTTATTAAAAAATGAAAGCAGGCCGGGCTCGGTGGCTTAGCCTGTAATCCCGCGCTTTGGGAGGCCAAGGTGAGTGGACTGCCTGAGCCCGCGGGTTCGAGGCCAGCCTGGGCAACTTGGCGAGACCTCATCTCTACAATAAATCAAAAACATTAGCCGGGCATGGCAGCACGTGCCTGTAGTTCCAGCTACTTGGAAGGCTGAGGCGGAAGGATCGCCGGAGCCCAGCAGGTCGAGGCTGCAGTGGTCAGGAGCGGCCACTGCACTCCAGTCTGAGTGACAGAGTGAGATTCCAACTCAAAAAAAAAAAAAGTGAAAGCAGGCCGGGCTCGATGGCTCAGCCTATAATCCCAGCACTTTGGGAGGCCGAGGCAAGTGGATTGCCTGAGTCCACAGGTAGACTTAAACTCAAAAAAAAAAAAGTGAGAGTAAACATCTATTTATATGTTTTCACACAGCTTTTTGAAAGAGAAGTAGGTGGTGGGGGCGATGGCTTACACCTGTCATCCCAGCACTTTGTGGGGTAGAGGCTAGAGGATTGCATGAGCCCATGGTTTCGAGACCAGCCTGGACATTGTGGCGAGACCTTGTCTCTACAATAAATCAAAAAATTATCGGTGCGTGGTGACACATTCCTGTGGTTCCAGCTATTTGAAAGGCTGAGTTGGAAGGATCAACTGAACCCAGGAGGTTGAGGCTGCCATGGCTGTGAGCGTGCAACTGCACTCCAGTCTGAGTGACAGAGTGAGACTCGCACTCAAAAAGAACAGAAGTAGGCTATCTTAAACGTCCTGTAGACTGTTTTATTCATTTTACGAAGGAGAAAAACACTTAAAGTACTAACCAGACCAACAGTCAACATTACATAACTCTGAACCATTTGAGTTCTTCCCACTGAAGTCAGGAACCAGACAGTAGTACCAGCAGTCAACAATATTGTTTAGCGTTTCTGGAAGTTCCAGCTAATGTGTTAAGCCAAGAATGAGAAATGAAAGATAAGAATTGGAAGAAAGAAGACAAAACTTAAAAAGATGAAACTTGTGTATGATGTGATTATTACATCAAAACCCCAAGAGAAAAATTACTACAATTTATGAGAGAATTCAGTAACATAGTTACAGGATAAGCATTAATGCTACAGTCATTGTCGAGAAAGTGTAAAGTTCTTGCTGAGCATGGTGGCCTGTCATCCCAGCACTTTAGGAGGCAGAGGCAAGAGGATTGCCTGAGCCCAAGAGTTCGAGACCAGTCTGGGCCACTTGGTGAGACCTTGTCTCTACATTAAATCAAAAAATTAGCTGGACATGGTGGCATGCACCTATAGTTTGAGCTTCACAGACAGCTGAAGCGGAAGGATCGCCTGAGTCCAGCAGATTGAGGCTGTGGTGGCTATGATCATACCACTGCATTCCAACCTGGGTGACAGAATGGGACTCTGACTCCAGAAAATCAATTATTGAAGATAGACAAAATAAAATTAAGAGTTAAGTTAGTAAGTTAATAAGAAAAGAAGATCCAGGCATGGTGGCTCACGCCTGTAATCCCAATACTCTGCAAGGCCAAGGTAAGAGGTTTGCTTGGGCCTAGGAGTGTGAGACCGGCCTGGGTGACACAGTGAGACCTTGTCTCTACAAAAAAATCAGAAAATTAGCTGGGATTGGTGGTGCACACCTGTGGTCCCAGCTACTTGGAGGCTGAGACTGAAGGATCACTTGAGCCCAGATCAAGGTTACAGTGAGCTAGGATGTTCATTAACGTGTTAAGAGAGATTTGGAATCAGTCTCAAGTCTTCTGATGATGCCAGAAAAACCAAGCTGAATTTCTCCTGTGCGCACTCTCACAACACAGGTGACTTCTGACACCAGACATGTGGGCGTTTTTCACTGTTGTCTGGAGACAGTATGCAGGCCACAGGCTGAGACCACCCCTTCCTCAGTGCCATCACAAGCTCCAGGTGGTTGTGTCCATTCTTCCAACCGCTGGCTAGAAATTGGGTACTCATGACCCGCCTTGGGGTTTTACTGATTGGGTAGAGCAGCTTGCAGAAGCCACGGAAACACTCACTAACGTGACGTTTACCAGCCTGTTACCAAGGTTAACACCACCAGATGACAGGAGGCACGTGTGGGTGAGACCTGTGGGAAAGAGGCGAGGAACCTCCTTGTGGGTTCTTATGTAGGCTCAGGAAAGAGGCATAGTGGTGATGTCATTGCCAGTGGGCCCAGCTTCACCTCAGTGCCTCACCCTCCCCAGAGGCTGGCTCCCCTGACAGCCTGTCTGCGTCAGCCTACACGGACACTCGACCCTTGGAGACTGTCCGTGGGAGACAGGAGGAGGGCAAGTCCACAGTCACAGCCAAGAGAGTGGGGTCGGCCCGTGGATGGGCTGTCATGTGCGGGAGGAAGTCTGGCGTCTCTGACCCTGAGTGCCACATGCTACGCATCTCCTTCATTTCAGCAGTCCCCAACCCCGCCTGTCCAGGTATATTCCTGAACACTCCTCAGGAGGATCAGACCCACCCCCAGCTGAGAACTACTGGAGTCAACGCACTGTCAAGTCGCCACAGAGTGGCTTCCATTTTAACAAAATAATGAGACGTTGTGGTTTTTTGTGATTTGTTTTTAAATCCTTGGGAGAAACTCCCAATGACAAACACTTGAGCAAAGAAATGCAGGCTATGGAACAGTGCATGTACCATGTGATGGCCTGTTCAGTTCCCTCAGCGGATGTTTCCTTAGCGTTTCAGGTGGGCCACGCTGTCCCTGCCTTGCACTCTGCACCGAGTGGGCCAATATGTGTGGTGTATATTTTCTATACATTCAGTTGTCCTTTGAAGTAGCCCCCTTGGCCAACAAGTAGGAATTGCCTGTAATTCTACTCCCAGAGATAATGGTTTTAAAATAATTTTAGAGTATATTTTGCATATACAATTGTTAATGTATATATATGAATACATTTTATGCAGAAGCAATCTCGTGAGGAAGAAGAATCATACTCTCAGAATGTTCACTCAGCATTGTCCTTAGCTAATAAGTAGAATTAATTTACCTCTAATTTGCTTTGGAGGATAACGTTCATTTTATTTTCTCTTTTGAGCTGAAACGTGGAGGATAAATATTAATAACTGACTCTCTAGATGGCAGAATTGTTTTCTAAACTTTTTTTTTTTTTTTTTTACTTTAAGTCTCACTCTGCCACCTACGCTGGAGTGCAATGGCATGCTCACAGCTACCGCAGCCTCGACCTGTAGGCGATCCTTCTGCCTCAGCCTTCCTAGTAACTGGAGCTACAGGCACATGCCATCACCCCAGCTAATTTTTTGTTTTGTCTTGTTGTAGAGATGAGGTCTCACAGAGTTGTCCAGTCTGGTCTTGAAACCCTTGGCTCAGGTGATCCGTCTCAGCATCCCAGGGTTGGGATTATAGATGTGAGGCACTCGCCTGGCCCTACTTTCTTTTCTTTTCTTTTCTTTTCTTTTCTTTTTTTTCTTTTTTTGAATTGGAATCTCACTCTGTCACCCATGCTAGAGTGCAGTGGCATGCTCACAGCCATCCCAGCATCGACCTCCTGGGCTCCGGCGATCCTTCCACCTCAGCCTTCCAAGTAACTAGAACTACTGGCATGCGCTACCATGCCCAGCTTTTTTTTTTTAATTGTAGAGGCAAGGTCTCGTCATGATTCCCAGGCTGGTCTTGAACCTGTGGGCTCAGGCAACCCTCTTGCCTCGGCCTCCCAAAGTGCTGGGATTACAGGTTTGAGCCACTGGGCCCAGCCCTGGCCCTACTTTCAAATATATATATGTCCCAGCATTTTCTAAAATAAAATTTGATGATTTTTATATTTGTAAGAGATGTGATTGTGTCTTTTGTTTCTAACTATTCTCACATCATTTTTGCCTGTCTTTTTAAAAATTAGGCTTTATTTTTTTATTTATTTATTTTTTTTGAGTTGGAGTCTCACTCTGTCGCCCAGACTGGAGTACAGTGGCCACTCCCGGCCACCGCAGCCTCGACCTGCTGGGCTCTAGCGATCCTTCCACCTCAGCCTCCCGAGTAGCTGGAACTACAAGCGCACGCTACCATGCCCAGCTGATTTTTTAAAAAATTTATTGTAGAGATGAGGTCTCGCCAAGTTGCCCAGGCAGGTCTCGAACCCGCGGGCTCAGGCATTCCACTCACTTCAGCCTCCCAAAGGCACGGGATTACAGGCTGAGCCACCAAGCCCAGCCCTACTCAATTTTTAATAGAACTTACACCTTCATGAAGTCTTTGGATATCTCAGATATATGTATTATAAAGTTTTTGTCAAATTGTTCTGTAGTTTCATGTGGAATGAATTCAGATTCAGACATTGATATGGTTAGTGGGTTTTGTTTTGTTTTGTTTTGTTTTGTTTTTGAGTTGGAGTCTCACTCTGTCGCCCAGACTGGAATGCAGTGGCCGCTCCCGGCCACCGCAGCCTCGACCTGCTGGGCTCCGGCGATCCTTCCGCCTCAGCCTTCCAAGGAGCTGGAACTACAGGCGCGCGCTACCACGCCCAGCTAATTTTTTGTTTATTATAGAGATGAGGTTTCGCCAAGTTGCCCGGGTGGGTCTCAAACCCGCGGGCTCAGGCAGTTCACTCACCTCAGCCTCCCAAAGCGCTGGGATTACAGACTGAGCTACCAAGCCCAGCCTCTTTTTTCTTTTTTTAAGTCGGAGTCTTACTCTGTGACCCAGTTTGGAGTGCAGTGGCACGCTCACTCACGGCCACCATACCCTCAACTTGCTGTACTCAGTCAGTCCTTCTGCCTCTGCCTTCCAAGTAGCTGGAACTACAGGCACACGCCGTCACACCCAGCTAATTTTTTGATATATTGCAAATAGTTCTTGCCAAGTTGCCCAGCTGGTCTTGAGTCCCTGGGCTCAGGCGATCCTCTTGCCTGCGCCTCCCGAGGTGCTGGGATTATAGGCATTAGCCCCTGGGCCCGACCCTTTTCGTTTCCTTTTCCTGAACACCTCCATGAAGTCTCTGCTTTAGAGTCTGTAAAGCTTCCGTCGGCTCAGGATTTCTTCCCGTGATCACAGCAGCTCTGTCGTTTGGCAGCCGGGACACAGCTCCGTCCACGTCGGAGCCCGTGCCCACAGGAGCGGACTGGTCAGGGAGGAAGGCTGCCTCGCCTGCTTGCTCGCCGCCTCCTCCCCCCAGCAGTCACTGCTTGAGCATGCTTTCACCTTTAACCTGCGTGCCGTCTTGTGAACGAGCTGCAGCGGTCTCCTCGTCTCCGGCCGCTTCATGCCCAGAATGTCCTCGCAGGGTTGGCAGTTTTTAAAGAAGGCCCCCGGCTTTGATGTCACTCTCTGAGGCCAGCAGGAGAGGAGCAGCCTGTGGGCTCCATAGAGCGCTCTAAAGGAAGTGTGGGAGGGAAGATAATGATTATGAAGAAGGTATTTGGGGGATATTTTTGGTACTTTAATTGTCTCCAATTTTAAGAAAGCTCCTTTTTCATAACTTTGATTTATGTCCATCACGTTTGCTTGTGGATGCCAGTCTCTAGCTTTTATGCAGGGCAATACCGTGTGCTTTGATCATCATTTCCAAGAATGAGTTGTAAGTGCCAGCTAGGAGCAATGTGTTTAAAAGCACTTCACGGGACAAAAAGGAGTTTCAACTTACAGCAGAAGCTGTATTGAGAACCCTCTTGCAGTCTGGAGCTCTGGGGGTGAGAAGGACCATCGCAGGACTCCCCACCTTTGGGTCCCAGAGCAGCCGGTGGTGGCGGGCACAGAGTCTCCTCCCAAGGCCGTGAGCCAGGATGAGCTGAGGACTCTTTCAAGTCCCTGCTAGCTGCTGCCACGTGGTCTTCATGTTCCACTTCTGGTGGCCTTAACAGGGTCCATGATTTGGGAAAGCTCTTGCATGAGCCTGCTGAGACCGGCTGCCCTGGGACTGATCTGTGAGCTCCTTCCAGGGGTGGTCACTGTGGTTCTCCGGTGCACTTGCGGAGTTCTGACAATGGTCTTGTATTGTCTTCCATTGACAACAGGAAGAGCTGAGGAGAGACCTGAAAATTAAGAAGGAAAAAGACCTGATGCAGGCAGCTCAGGCCACTGCTGTAGCCGTGCCCACGCCCCCGGTGCCGGCAGCTCCGCCC
>NW_007074646.1:21737-24077 GCF_000164805.1 Carlito syrichta | reverse complement strand
CCCCTCGCCTCCCCCTGCCCCCGCCCCGCCCAGCGCAGGCCTCCTGTCCACGCCTGCCTTCCCTGCCGCCTCCCAGAAGAGGAAGCGGGAGGAGGAGAGAGACTGCAGCTCGAAGTCCAAGAAGAAGAAAATGATCTCTACTACCTCAAAGGAAACTAAGAAGGACACAAAGCTTTACTGTATCTGTAAAACGCCTTATGATGAGTCTAAGTGAGTAGACCTTTCCGAGCTCCAGTTTATTTTCTTAAGAGTATAGCTGTTAAATGGACAGTTGGAAGACAATGAGTGCATTGGGGACGATGTGAGTGGGGCAGCTAACAGAAGGGCCGTGCTTCCCCTGTGGTCTCATGCTCATGTGCGCCCCCGTGACACCGTCCAGTGACATGTGCCATTTCACGTGGTTGTGGCTCTCGTTTGTCCTTCGCTCCATTCCGTTCTGTCAGAAACAAGCTTTCTGCTGTGCTTTGCCTCCCTCCTCTCTCTGGCCTCGCTCCCAACA
Organism: Carlito syrichta; assembly: GCF_000164805.1. NCBI lineage: Eukaryota > Metazoa > Chordata > Mammalia > Primates > Tarsiidae > Carlito > Carlito syrichta. Next base: position 23,578 of record NW_007074646.1, on the reverse strand, counting down.
GTCAGTCGTGCTGTCTGGGAAGGAGAGCTGAGCGCGTCCTCTCAAATCTGCTCACAGCCTGTGCCGGCCCCAGTCCCAGAAGCCACCTAATGCAGGTGGCACGGGAGGTTTCAAATTTGCCTGGTTCCGGTTTTCTGTTGTTTTATTCTAAGCAGCTTTGTTTTTTGCATTAAAATACTGCAACTCAATATTTTTGTCAAAGTTTCCACTTTCTTTTCAGAGACAAAATCCAGAAAAATACAAAAAGTGCTCCCTTCCCCCAGTCCTTAAGTATGACTCTCAAAACTTGGCAGCTGGAGGCTGTTTTTGACAGTTGTGACTTTTATTTGGTGATATAAACGAGACTAAGAGACGCTAAGCCATTAATGGAATTTCATTTTGGGGGCGTTACTACCATTTTACTAAGTAATTAACTTATATTTTGAACATTGAAATATAGACCAACTTTGTAAAACCACAGTTAACCACAATATTTTTACAGTACCAAAAACTTTATTTGATTCTGCTTTAAGAAAAATGATTATTTTGGCTGGACATGGTAGCTCACGCCTGTAATCCCAGCACTTTGGGAGGCCAAGGCAGGAGGATTGCTTGAGCCCAAGAGTTTAAGACCAGTCTGGGCAATATAGCAAGACCTCATCTCTGCCCAAAAAAAAAAAAATCAAAGAAAACATAGCCAGGTATGGTGGCACATGCCTATAGTCCCAGCTACTTGGAAGGCTGTGGTGGGTCACCTGAGCCCAGGAGGTTGAGGCTGCGGTGAACTGGGATCATGCCACTGCACTCCAGCCTGGGTGATCATTTGCAGCTATTTAACTAATATTAGGAATGCTTGGTGCCTACCTAAGTGGGTGCCTAATTTATAGAACAAAGCTGCGGTGTCTTTGATGACACTGTGGCTGCAGCGTTGCAGCTGCCGTGGCTGCTCTGCCCAAACTGTCTCTGCAAGTGCCGGGTGAAGGTGTTTGTTGGCAGGTTGAGCTGCATGTTGCATGGAGCATAGATCAATGTGGCGGCTTCACTTTCCATCGTCTTATCTTGTTGAAGATCGTAGTAGAAAAAGTGGAACCCCATTAACTGACTCTTCCCTGAGTTCAACACAAGTGTGCCTCACTTTAAGCAGAGTGTACTAAATGATTTCTGAAACAGAATATGAGTGTGCGTACTTTTCTTTTTTGGGTAAAAAAAATCTGATTTTGGAATTTAAAAAAAATAGACTTCTTTGTCCTACTTAAGAGTATCCAGATCACATCAGTTATGTCGCACACAACTTCCATGGAAGACCCAAGTTGCATAAAGTGAGGTGCACATGACTCATCCTGTTGGACGACCTCACTGTTTTGTGGGTGTTGCTGTGTGTCCATCTGTCATCATCAGCGTTTCCGTATACCAGTTCCTGCACTCCCTGCTTTAGTTGGGATGACTTAATGTTTCTAGAACATTCCACAGTCTCCCGTCCCAGACGAGGCTGGTTTGGAATCTAGTGAGAGTGACTATAACCCCAAGTCCTGAATTGACTTCCAGAACTCAAAGCCTCCCGCCCGGTGGAGCCTACATACAACAGCCCAAAAACGCCGCCTGTGGAGGCAATCATGTGAGAGTCATGGTTCAAAAGCAAAAGCTTTCGGCGGCGGGGTAGACCACTGAGCGGGTGCCATTTCACCCCTGAGGCCGGCGGCTGGAAGCTGGAGGACTAGTCCGCCCCCCAGACGACCGCCCCGGGAAGCACCTCAGCAGAACCAAGTGCCGCTGGTGGTAGCCAGGCCTTGAGGTCCCCGGGCTCATGCAGGTTCTGTGACTCTGACGTGGTGTCCCCACAGCGCCCTCACCTGTCACACTCC
>NW_007074646.1:19444-21329 GCF_000164805.1 Carlito syrichta | reverse complement strand
GCGTTCTCACCGGGGCGGTAGCCCGGCTGTTGTGATTCGTCACTGGCAGGACGTTAACTGAAAAGCTGGCCCGCGTCCTCACCCCCGTGAGGTCGTTTCAGCTAGCCTCGACGTACACATTCCCAGAGGGAGCTGGGCGGAAGCTGCCGCGCCACCTGTTCCTTCCCGTCCCTTTCTCCCTCTCTCGTGTGACCGTCTGTCCCTCCGCTGGCTGACTGCATGCCCCCGCAGTGTCCCTCCTCCCCCGTGTTTGCGCTTCGCTTTGTCTTCACCTGTAGCCTGTGAGATGCATTTTCAAACCTATCTGAGAAGCAGCCTTGATGCTGAGATGGCGGCTGCGGAATAGGTTTGACAGATGTAAGTCTGTGATTTCTTTGGCCTTGGTTTCTGTGCCTGTGAGAGTTTTACACACATTCATTCCGAGGAAGACATCGCCATCAGTGTGTTTATTTTCCCGATGCCAGCGTGTCCCATGTTTCACTGAACGGCGTGGTTGTCCAATGTGCGTGCCGCCATGCGTCCACGCTCGACACGGCGCCAGAGTGTCGCTCGCAGGGCCGCATGTCTAGCTGGCTGGTTGCAGAAGTCAGCCTGTAGAGTGAGTCAGGCAGGGAGACAGGCTGAGTTCCGTGCAGCTCAAGTGACAACCACATTGTCATCTTCGTTGTGAACACTTTTAGGTTCTATATTGGCTGTGATCTGTGTACTAACTGGTATCACGGAGAATGTGTTGGCATCACAGAGAAGGAGGCTAAGAAAATGGATGTGTACATCTGTAATGATTGTAAGCGGGCACAAGAGGGCAGCAGTGAGGAACTGTACTGTATCTGCAGAACACCTTATGATGAGTCACAGTGAGTTCCCAAGAGCACCCGCCACCCGCCGGGGAAGCCGCGCCCTGACGCTTGCGCGTTTCAAGCGGAAAGCAAGACTTCCCTCCACGCGTCACACACGCGCATCACGAGCTCCTCCCCACTTTTTTATCTTGCTCCCTCTTTACCTCCCCTTCGAAATGTATGTTGCTTCGTAGCGAATGTTTGGGACGGATTGGATTCCTCCATGTGTAACGTAGACATTGATGAGACCAGACAGCCTGCTGTGCCTGGACGCCAGCAGTGTCTGGAATGGAGCTTGACTGTGGGTCAGAAAGGCCCTAATTTGGGTGCAAGCCCTGAGACTGCTATTAGCTGAGCCGACCTGAACTCCCATTCGATGCAGTACTGCCCGAGAGACGTTTGGCTTCGTTACATGTATCTTCAAATTGGTCCTCCAGTATGACACAGTGTTCTTTAAAAACCTTTAACTACTTGTTCTTAATGTCAGGAATACTAAATTAACACATGGGAATGTCAATCTCAAGAGTATTCAAACAACCACAGTACTAAAACTATTTGAAATCCCAGGGTTTAGCAAATTTTCGTGTGCATGCTGTATTATTCTTAAAAGTAAATTATAAGTAATGCCATCCCATCTGTTTTGGACTCACATTTCCGCTTCGGATCTTGCAGATTTTATATTGGCTGTGATCGGTGTCAAAACTGGTACCACGGGCGCTGTGTTGGCATCTTGCAGAGTGAGGCAGAGCTCATTGATGAGTATGTCTGTCCACAGTGCCAGTCGACGGAGGATGCCATGACAGTGCTCACACCACTGACGGAGAAGGATTACGAAGGCTTGAAGAGGGTGCTGCGATCCCTGCAGGTGAGAAGCTCCTCCGTGCAGTCCTGGGAAGTGCGTCCTGCTTGTGTGACTTGGAGACAGTGCTGGGCTTCCTCCCAGCTAGTGCAGGGAGATGCTTGACAGACGTGAGGCTCACTGTGTCCCCACATCACCCAACACTCTTCTTTAAAATGACTTGCTTTTTTCCTTTTCTTTTTCTTTTTGA
>NW_007074646.1:14067-19424 GCF_000164805.1 Carlito syrichta | reverse complement strand
TATTGTAGAGATGAGGTCTCGCTGCCCAGGTGGGTCTCAAACCCGTGGGCTCAGGCAGTCCACTTACCTCAGCCTCCCAAAGGCACGGGATTACAAGCGGAGTCACTGAGCCCGGCTATGACTCGCTTTTTTTGTTTGTATTTTATTTTATTTTATTTTTTGAGTCAGAGTCTCACTCTGTTGCCCAGGCTGGAGAGCAGTGGCACGCTCATGACCACCGCAGCCTCGACCTGCTGGGATCAGGCTGGAGCCACAGGCGCATGCCACCACATGTAACTAATTTTTGGTTAATTGTAGAGACAAGGTCTCACCAAGTCGCCCAGGCTGGTCTCTCCAACCCCCTAGGCTCAAGCAATCTTCTCTGCCTCCCAAAATGCTGGATGGCGTGAGCCACCCACGCCTGGCTTTTATTTTTAAAGCTTCATCTCACCCCCACAGATTGGGATGCAGTTTTATTAAATTCTAGCTGTTTCTTTCCTTATGAAAAATAAAAAAAAGATCAAGATGGTTTGCAAAATTAGAGGTGACAGAGACATATTCAAGACAGAGCACAAGACTGAAGCTTTCTCCTGTTGTGATCATAGTCACAAGTGTTCGAAGAACTGAGAAGAGAACTGCAGTCTCAGTATGTGGTTGAATGTCATTTAACATGGCTGTCGGCCTCCTCGCTCACCAGCTGAGGTCACCTTTCTGCCCTGAGAACCCGTCCAACCAGTGGTTCCACAGAAGGGACTGAGTGCTGACATCACACAGCAAGTCACTGTATAATGCCAGAATATGAGTCTGTGTTCTGCCCCCACAGCAGCTGTTGAATGCTGTTATTTTAGGCATGCTCATCCTTCTTCTAATGTAAATAATTTCATCTATCACATATAAAACTTACTTTGGGGCCGGGTGTGATACCTCACACCTGTAGTCCCAGCTACTTGGGAGGCTGAGGTGGGAGGATCACTTGAGGCCAAGAGTTTTGAGGCTGCAGTGAACCTTGATCTTGACATCGCACTCTCGTTCTGGGCAACAGAACGAGATCCTGACTCAGTTTTTTCTTTTGAGTAGACATCTCACTCTGTCACCCAGGCTGGAGTGCAGTGGCACGTTCACTACCACCGCAGCCTCAACCTGCTGGGCTCAGGTGATCCTTCTGCCTCAGCATTCCAAGTAACGAACCACAGGCATGGACCCCCACACCCAGCTAATTTTATGATTTATTGTAGAGATGAGGTTTTGCCATTTTGCTCAGGCTGGTCTTGAACCCTTGAACTCAGGTCATCCTCTTACCTCTGCCTTCCAAAGTGCTGGAATTATAGGAATGAGCCACTGCGCCTAGCTAAAAGTAAATGCTTACAAATAAATAACTGCTTTTTTTTTCTTTGTTGAAAACTCTTTTGAACTAGACTAGCACATTGCACAATATGTTTTCTTTCGTTTTTTTTGTTTTTGTTTTTGAGTTGTAGTCTCACTCTGTCACCCAGGCTGGAGTACAGTGGCACGATCATGACCACTGCAGCCTCGACCTGCTAGGCTTAGGTGATCCTTCTTCCTCAGCCTTCCCAGTAGCTGGAACCCCAGGTGCGTGCCACCACACCCGGCTAATTTTTTAAAATTTATTGTATAGACGAGGTCTCACCATGTTGTCCAGGCTTGTCTAGTACCTGTAGTCTTAGGCGATCCTTCTGCCTAAGAGTAGCTGGAACCACAGGTGCATGCCACCATGCCTGGCCGAGATCCTCAAAAAAAAAAAAAAAGAAAAGGGTTGATTGCTACAGTAACTCAACTGGGATATTTACATGGAATTAGTATTTGCACCGGAAAACAATGACACTGTTTTTCCTTATAGGCCCATAAGATGGCCTGGCCTTTTCTCGAGCCAGTAGACCCTAATGATGCGCCAGATTACTACGGTGTGATTAAGGAGCCCATGGGTAAGTTCCTGCGTTGATAATGGAGTCAGACACCTCAGAAGACTTTTATCATCCATAAGTTTAGTATATCATGAGGATATTTTGAGCAGGGCAGTGGGTGTGTAAGTTGGTATGGTCACTTTGGAGGCGAGTCAGGAGTATCTACTACAGTGTAACTATGCCCAGCATTGAGCCCAGCAGTTCACTCTCTCAGGACTCTCACACACACACACACACACACACACACATACACACACACACACACACAAGTCTGTGTTCATTGCAAAAACAACGGCAAGCAAGCAAATAGCCATCGATACAGAAGAACCCATTCCAGGTGGTATGTAAGTGCACTACCATCCGGCTCCTTAACTCCTTAACTGGAGAATGGTCCGTGAGTGGGCAGGGTCTGTCTCGCCCTGTCGCCATCCCCCTCCCACCTTTTTTCAGAATGAGAGCAGGTTGGATGAGCTCACAGTTGAGGCCTGAGAGCATATAGCCTTGTGTCCCTGAAAATAGTGAAAACAGCCACAAGGAATTGTGCTAAGGTGAGCAGCTGCAAGTGAGGGTGTTAAGAAATAATTTATCAGCCGGGCTCAGTGGCTCAGCCTGTAATCCCGCGCCTTGGGAGGCCGAGGTGAGTGGATTGCCTGAGCCCGCAGGTTCGCGACCCACCCGGGCAACTTGGCAAGACCTCATCTCTACAATAAATCAAAAAATCAGCCGGGTGTGGTAGCGTGCGCCTGTAGTTCCAGCTACTCGGAAGGCTGAGGCGGAAGAATCGCCAGAGCCCTGCAGGTCGAAGCTGCAGTGGCCGGGAGTGGCCACTGCACACTCCAGTCTGGGCAACGGAATGAGACTCCAACTCAAAAAAAAAAAAGAAAGAAAGAATTTATCTGCAAAAGAAATTATGACAATTGAAACATGGATAAAAGCTTCCAGAGCTCCCTGAGCGTTAGCCCCAGCTGATGCAAGGAGTGTGCTCCCGAAGTCAGTGCCATGCTTTTGACTGGGAAGGGCTTGTGTCTGCTGACAGCTTCCTGGAAGCGAGCTTGGACTGCGTGGTACAAACACAGGGTGATTGCTGGCTGCCCCTGCTCTCCCAAGGGCATTGATGTGGTGTCCCGCCCGTGAGCCACTGCCTGGGGTGTTTGTTTCTGTTAATAAAGATGTGATACAAGTTGCTTGTAGCAAATTTAGGAAATGAAGGAAAGAGGATAAGTGCTGCCTTTCATGTTTGCCTCACTGAACCAGAAAGCCATCCACAGAAGAGATGGCCGTTACTTTTGGTGTGTTCTGGTATGTGTGTTAAGATTGAGGTCTCATAGTTAAGGGAGCATTTTCCCATGTCAGTCCCCCATAAAATGCCATTAAAATCATGTTTAAAATCAGAAATATGATTTTAATGGCATTTTATGGTCTACTCATTGAATATGCCTTAACTTTTTTAACCAAGATTCTCTTCTCTTTGAACTAGTTCTCCTGTTGTTGCTTGTTAATACTAAGATAGAGATCATCTTATTTATCTCTTATGTAGGCAGATACATAAAGATATCATCAATCTCCAAGACGTACTGTTGGGGGAAAAAATGAAAGTTACAGAGTAATACCTGGGTTTTTCTTTTTTGATCAGAAAATATTGTTTATTTAGAAAATAAATTGGAGAGAGAGAGATTTCCCCAAGGTAGAGGAGGGGACAAAAGCTTTGGAACACACAGCCCAGCGAGAGCTCAAAGAGTACACGGCCTGGCCAGAACTTAACAAAAGCAATGGCCAATACCTGGGTTTTAAGCAGTAAATATTTTTTTCCTAAGAGCACTAACTGTGTTTGGAAATGCAAAGAAAGTGTCTGGAACAATTTAGACTGGATTGCAAGTAGTTTCCTTTTAGGGGTATGGGGGAGCCAACAAGATCAGCAACGTTTATTTTCTTAAACAGAAATAGGTTTATATGAGTGACCATGTTTTATAAAACGCGTTGCAAACAGTGCTTTTTTGATATCCGCTGGGTTCTAGACCTATACCAGTTTGTGTTTTTTTTTCAGTCGTAGTCTCACCCTGTCACCCAGGCTGGAGTGCAGTGGCACACTCACAGATGCCCCAGTATCTACCTGCTGGGCTCAGGTGAACCTTATCCTTCTGCCTCAGTCTTCCAAGTATCCAGAACTACAGGCCTGTGCCACCACACCCAGCTAATTTTTTGCTATATTGTAGCGACAAGGCCTCACCAAGTTGCCAGGGGCTGGTCTCCAACCCCTGGACTCTAGCAGTCCTTTCACCTCAGCCTCCCAACATGCTGGGACTTCAGGCTTGAGCCACCACACCCAGCCCTCTGTAGGCTTAAAAGCGCCCCCCACCCCCACCTTAGCAGATGAAACCAGTTTCCACCAGTCATTTTTCTCTATGCCTTCTCTGCACAGAGAAACATGCCAGTCGTTGCACTCTTTCCAGGGTTTTTACCTTTGAAAATATGTATTTCAAAAGTAACACGTTTGGATTATGCAAATGCAAGTGTTACAGGGACGAAGGTGAAATGAGGAATCCATCATCTCTCACACTGTCCCCTGGAGACCACCTCACTTAACCGGCCTGTGCTGTAGTGTTTAATTTCTGCTACTTTAGACAAAAAAAGTGTTTGTATGTGAATTTCTATTTGTGTATTTTACCCATTTTTATTTCAGGATATTCATATTGTTGTCAGTATTTAAAGGCTCCTTATGTACTAGGGACAATGAAAGTTTTATAATGATTTCGTGACATAAAATGGTAGTTTTTAACATTTTTAAAATTCACATCTATTAATCATTGTAAATTCAACCTTTGGAAGCCTACTTTTCCCTACTCTAAGACATGGAAGTGCCTGTGTATTCTCCTGGTCCTTTTTTTAAGGGATACCTCTTTAAGTCGGAGCCATAAACCATCCAAGCACTGCTCACGTCCTTGATTGCAGTGGGTCAAGCAGTGAGTACCCAGCCCGTGGAGTGAGCCTGTAGTGGTAACACCCTGGGGTATGTGTCAACCACTCTCTCCATCTGGCCCTGCTCACATGAACTGACAGAGCAGGTGTGCCCAAGCCTGACTCAGAACCCAGTCGAACCAGGTTCTGAGCAGTCCTGGATACGCCTTGTTCTCTATCTACATAAGTCAAAGGCTTAGTTTGTGTGGGTGCCTGCACTAAAATACACATGTGATAAAACTTACTGTCTTAATCATTTTTCTATGGACAGTTCAGTGATTACATTTACACTGTTCTGTCTCCTAGTAAGTACTTTTGGGGGTTGAATTTTTGCCCTTAAATTTTGATCAGGGAGCCAGGCTCGGTGGCTCAGGCTGTAATCCTGTGCCTTTGGGAGACTGAGTTGAGTGGATTGCCTGAGCCCGCAGGTTCGAGACCCGTCTGGGCAGCGAGACCTCATCTCTACAATAAATGAAAAAATCAGCCGGGCATGGTAGCACA
>NW_007074646.1:6055-13876 GCF_000164805.1 Carlito syrichta | reverse complement strand
TGTGGTAGCATGCACCTGTAGTTCCGGCTACTTGGAAGGCTGAGGCAGAAGGATCGCCAGAGCCCAGCAGGTCGAGGCTGTGGTGGCCAACCTGGGCGACACAGTGAGACTCCAACTCAAAAAAAAAAAAATTTTTTTTTTTAATCAGCCTGGAGTTGTTTTGGCATGTGGCATGAAATGGGATTTTTTTCTTCAGGCGCTTGTGGGGCAAGTTCAGAGAGGAACAGACCTCACTGTCCAGTTTTCTGTGTCAGGGATGTCGTTTCAAATCAGCAAGGAAAGAAAGAATGATGAACAAACAGGGCTACGCCTGAAGATTGGGGGCTCGGTCCCCAGACCCCCCGATGCCTCCCCAGCCCCACGTGGGGGTGCCTGTCTTCAGACTGGCCCGGACGTGGACTTCCTGACCCCTCCTGGAACCCGCTTGCTGGAGTGGCTCGTGGAGCTCAGCGAAGCACTTGCTTGTGCTGACAGGTTTGGGACAAGGTGTTGCCTAGGCAGGTGTGTGGGACAGCGGGGCAGACAGAAGGCTCCGCATGTCTGGCCTGTGGGGGCTTCTGGAGGCTTCCTTGCGAAGACTGAGTGGTCACATTGCTTAGGGCCACTTTCCTCCCCGCCCCAGGAGACTGGGGGTGGGGCTGAGTCCCACCACTAATCCTGCCAGGTCCTTCTGGTGAGCAGCCCCCATCCTGGCGCGACCTGGAGAACCCAGCCTCCAGCCTTTAGCATGCAAAAGACACTCTGGGCACTGCAGAGATCCCACGGGTTTAGTTCAGGAAATGAGGACAAAGATGAAACACGTTTCAGGGTGTCACACCCAGAGACCACCTGGACGGCTTTCCCCTTATCTGCACACGACGTGTACTGTGGTTTGCTAATATTGTGCATATCAGTTAATATTGGTCTCTCACATTCATTCACTCATTCATTCACTCCTGGCTGGAGTGCCCCATCATGACTCACCTCCTGGGGCAGGAGGTCCTCCAGCCTCAGCCTCCCAAGTAGCTGGGACTGCAGGCATGTTCTACCATGTCCAGCTAACTTTTCGATTTTTGTAAAGACGGAGGCTTTCTATGTGGTCTAGACTGGTTTCAAACTCCTGGCCTCAAGCAGTCGTCCTGCCTCAGCCTCCCAAAGTGTTGGGGTTACAGGCATGAGCCACAATGTCCACACCTTACATTTCTTTTAAGTAGAAACTTTATATCATTCCTGTCAAGAATGGTAAGTATCAGCCGGGCTCGGTGGCTCAGCCTGTAATCCCGCGCCTTTGGGAGGCTGAGGTGAGTGGATTGCCTGAGCCCGCGGGTTCAAGACCCGCCTGGGCAACCTGGCGAGACCTCATCTCTACAATAAATCAAAATTAGCTGGGCGTGATAGCGCACGCCTGTAGTTCCAGCTACTTGGAAGGCTGAGGCGGCAGCAGGTCGAGGCTGCGGTGACCGGGAGCGGCCACTGCACTCCAGTCTGGGTGATAGAGTGAGACTCCAACTCAAAAAAAAAAAAAGAATGGTAAGTATCGGGCAACCCCTTTAGGTCCCCTCCCACAGTGGGAACTTTTCTGTCCTGTCAATAAATCCTGCTTTCAAAAAAATAGTATCACTTGCCACAAATATAGGTTAACAATTAAAAAAACAGAATCATGTTATTAAAGTCTAACATGGATCAAAACCACTGGTACAGAGATTATGTTTTTAATTCTGGATCGCACCTTCTCTTTGTACATACACTACTTTGCTGGCGTGTGGAAATGTATCATCCTTGAGTGTGCACAGGTCCTGTGGACATGAGCTCCTTGGTTCCAAACCAGCTGAGTGAAGTTGTTCTGGGCAGGTAACTCATACAAGAGGCTTCTTAGCAGCAGCCAGGATTTGTATTTTAGAACCTCCATCAAAAATGAAAGTGACAGGTGAACCTGTTTCTTAAGTTACAGTGGTCTCCAGAGGAGGGCCGCTTGAACAGTAAATGTACATTGTTAGAACGCAAGGAATACTCTGTTGGAAAACCTCACAACTTTGAGAATGTCTCATATTTTGTGTTTTTAGACCTTGCCACCATGGAAGAAAGAATACAAAGACGATATTATGAAAAGCTGACGGAGTTTGTGGCAGATATGACCAAAATTTTTGATAATTGTCGTTACTACAATCCAAGTGACTCCCCTTTTTACCAGTGTGCAGAAGTCCTGGAATCATTCTTTGTACAGAAACTGAAAGGATTCAAAGCTAGCAGGTGAGCACGTGGGTTCAGTGTTCTGCAGTAATTCAGCGCTTCACATTCCTTAGCCTGTCCTGTCTGAGGAATCAGCCAAGGCAGTTTATGGTCAATTGGAGCCTTAAAGTTAAATATCTTTTAATAAAAAAAAAAAAAAATCAAGACTCTAGCATTGTGGTATACTGTTAAAGACAAGTGAATAGACAAAATACTGGGAAATTGCTAGGTTTGTTTTTTATCTCCTTGAAGTCATCTTTTACAATTTGAAAAACACTAATTGAGTATTTACAGGGTGCTTGCTGTCTCCTAGGGCCAGTCCCTGACCAGGGTATTAGAGAAGTATGGGAATGAGTATTCTGTGGGGAGGGGGTTGAAGCACTTTCTCCTTAATTTACGTTTGTGGGGTTTTTTTTCCAGTACTTTTATTTTTTTTTTCATTAGTCAGTATTTTTTATTATGGTTTTGTGGGGTACAGTTAAGGGTTAGGTGTACGATTACGTTTCATTCAGGCACCCTGTTGATAAGAGGTGTTTTCCCATCCCCCGACAGATATTTGCTACTGTTAATTCCATCCCCTCCCCCCTGTACTTTTATTTTTGAGTCAGGTTCCTCACTCTGTCACCCTGTGTAGTGACACGCTCATAGCTCACCATCACCTCAAATTCCTGGGCTCAAGTGGTCCTCCCGCCCCCGCCTTCCACGTAGTTGGGCCTATGCACTGCTCCCCCCGGCTGATGTTTTTTACTTTTGTAGAGACAGGGTCTTACTGTGTTGCTCAGGCTGCAGCGTTGAACTCCTGGGCTCAAGCAGTGTTCCTGCCTCGCCTCCCAAAGTGCTGGGAGCTTAGGCCTGAGCCACCGTGCCAGGCCTGCTGTAGCTTTGAAATCATACACTGTGATCTTTTTCTGGGTATGTTTACAGTGAGCAAAGCTAGACTTTAAGTTCACAGGCCTTCTCTTTGAACCTCTCATAACATAAGAGCATTGAGCACGTGTAAGAAACACAGTATCTACTTAGTGATTTTCCTCTGAAGAAAAGCTGTTGGGCGCTTTGTCTCTCTTCTCTTGTATTGTAGCAAGGTCATCAAGAGCTGTATTTTAGAGTCTGTTTCACAAAACAGAAGTGAAGGGCAGGCCTAGTCAAAGTATCAGTTGGTTACCTTCACATCAAAGAAATTCAGAGCTGTAGGCACGGGTAGAAGAAACTCAGGCAGCAGGCTGTAGACCAGGCCGCTTTCCAGAGTCTCCAGACCTACACCATCCCCTTTGTTAGCCCATCAGCTAGAAAGCTTGCAATGGAAGGAAACTTAACGAGACAGAGCCCCGGAGAAGACAGTAAAACAGTCGAGGAATGAGGAGGAGAAACTATGCATAGAAGTCAGTCAGCTGCTGTGGTTTCAGGCCACTCCGGAACGTTCTGGACTGTAGGAAGCAGATCGAAGAGGATCAACTGCTAGGGGCAGACGGGCTCAGCCCAGGGAGCTTCCCGACATGGATCTTCGGGAGCAGCAGGAGAGCGGAAGGGAGAGAAGCGCAAATTGCAGGTCTGTGTCGTCTCAGGGTAGAGGCCAGACGTGCTGCCAGCACAGGCAGCCCCACAGCGAAGACGGCCGCCCAGGGGGTCATCCTGCTGATGCTGAGACGCCCCCTTATCCAGGAGCCCCATGCATGAACCTAGGCCCTCCTGCCCTTCTGAAGTCCAGCGGACACCCACGATGGCCAAGCGTGTAGGAAAGCCTGTCATGTGAAAGAGAGGGTGACTGTAGCAGGAGTGTAGATCCGAGAAAACGAAGAACTTTTTAGCAACAAAAGAGGCTGGGCGCAGTGACTCAGCCTGTCATCCCAGCACTTTGGGAGGCCAAGACGAGAGGATTGCCTGAGCCCAGGGTTTCGAGACCAGCCTGGGCAACTTGGTGAGACCTCGTCTCTACAATAAATCACACACAAAAAAAACTAGCTGGGCGTGGTGGCATGCTTCTGTAGTTCCAGCTACTTGGAAAGCTGAGGTAGAAGGATTGCCTGAGCGAGGTCGAGGCTGCAGTGACCATGAGCGTGCCACTGCACTCCAACCTGGGCAACAACAGTGAGACTCCAACTCAAAAAAAAACCCAAAATAAACCTCTACATTTGTAAGATGACATTGCATCTATAAAATAATGAACAGGATGTTAAGAAGAAAGAACAAGCCAGACTCAGTGGCTCAGCCTGTAATCCCGCGCCTTTGGGAGGCTGAGGTGAGTAGATTGCCTGATCCCATGGGTTCGAGACCTGCCTGGGCAATTTGGCGAGACCTCATCTCCACAATAAATAAAAAATGAGCCGGGTGTGGTATCGCGCACCTATAGTTCCAGCTACTCGGAAGGCTGAGGCGGAAGGATCGCCAGAGCCCAGCAAGTCGAGGCTGCGGTGGCCAGGAGCGGCCACTGCACTCCAGTCTGGGTGACAGAGTGAGACTCCAACTCAGAAAAAGAAGAAAGAACAAGCTGGGCTCGGTAGCTCAGCCTGTAATCCCGCGCTTTGGAAGGCTGAGGTGAGTGGATTGCCTGAGCCCGCAGGTTCGAGACCCACCTGGGCAATTTGGCAAGACCTCATCTCTACAATAAATCAAAAAATCAGCCAGGTGTGGTAGCGCGTGCCTGTAGTTCCACTACTTGGAAGGCTGAGGCGGAAGGATCGCTGGAGCCCAGCAGGTCGAGGCTGCAGTGGCCGGGAGTGGCCACTGCATTCCAGTCTGGGCGACAGAGTGAGATTCCAACTCAAAAAAAAAAAAAAAAGAAAGAGCAGTATAAGAAATCTGCCCCGAAGCTGGGCTTGGTGGCTCAGCCTGTAATCCCGCACCTTTGGGAGGTGGAGGTGAGTGGATTGCCTGAGCCCGCGGGTTCAAGAGCCACCTGGGCAACTTGGTGAGACCTCATCTCTACAAAAAATCAGCCGGATGTGGTAGTGCCCGCCTGTAGTTCCGGCTACTTGAAAGGCTGAGGCGGAAGGATCGCCGGAGCCCAGCAGGTCGAGGCTGCGGTGGCTGGGAACGGCCACTGCACTCCAGTCTGGGCAACAGAGTGAGACTCCAACTCAAAAAAAAAAAAAAAAGAAATCTGCCCCGAGAGCTGAAAGTCAGAGCGATTGGTCCTGGACTTCAGTCAAGTCAGGCAGAGAAGCCCTGCTTCTCATGAGAGGTGCCCTGGTGCTTTTTTTTGTTTTGTTTTGAGCCAAAGAATCATTCTGTCACCCAGGCTGGAGTGCAGTGACAGTATCACAGCTAACCGCAGCCTCAACCGGCTGGGCTTAGGCAATCCTGCCTCAGCCTGCCAAGCAGCTGAAACCACAGGCATGTGCCACCACACCTGGCTAATTCTTGTATTGTGAAGGCCAAGCTGGTCTCAACCCCTGGGCTCAGGCACTCCTCTCATCTCGGCCTCCCAAAGTGCTGGGATGACAAGCAGGAGCCCCCATGCCCGTGAGCCTCTTGACTTGTACATTAGTTATTACCACGATGAAACTTCCAGGCGTTTTAAATTGGAAAGGCCTTGGCAGTGACTATGAGGTAGACGAGGAGGGGTCTGAATCCCACCCTGTGGCCAGCCCTGCAGGCAGGTCCCAGAGGCTGCCTGGCAGAGGCTGCTGAGGAAGGAAGTAACCTGTGGTCCTGGGGCCTGTGGCCGACCCGAGGTCAGGAGGAGAGGTGGGCGTGGCTGGGCCTGTGCAGGTGAGGCTCGGCCGGCTTGGTGCCCTCTGGTTGCCTGCATCGCTTTCAGGTTCTCGGGCCACATGGGCTTGAGGAGTCGCAGGAGGTGTGGGTCAGCTCTGCTTAAATGAGCTACTTACAGCCTGAAGAGATGTGTAAAAGTACTCCACTGATGCCTTTTTAGGGACTTGGGTCGGTCTCCAGATTTGGGGCAGAATGACACAAACAAGCATTGGTCATCGAGACTTGACCTACATACGTGTGGGTCTCAGGAGGTCTCTCTTGTCTAACTTGTGGTCTCTGGCATGCTGGCATGACATTTTTGTCACTGTGCTGTTGCAGTTTGACCTTTATACTCTCCGTGTTCTTTCTTACGGGTTGTGGTGTCTCCATCCGAGTTTCAACTGGGGTCGGAACCGGATGTTGTACTGTGTGGTTACCTGCTGTTGCAGCATAAAGTGCTTGAACCTGGTCCTGGTCACTGTGTGCAGTTGGGTTTACTAATGAAAGTTGTGAACCAGCTGTGAAACTAGAAGGGAGACTTTCTGGACTTTAATAGGAAAATGTGATTTTAATACTACTTTTCTTCTAACAGTTTTTCTCTTCCTACTCCACACACCAGTGTGAGTAAGCACACACGCGTCTTTTACCACAAAAGTCATGCTTCTGTAATGTCTCTTTGGCTGAAAGTGTAGTCTGCGTTAGACAGACATATACCTGTGTTAAAATATTGGCTTTTTCCAGGGAGCTGCCGTGCTTAGTATACAGTGGAGTTTTCACCTTGCAGATCAGAACGCGTTGCCGTGCTGACTCCCATCTGCCAAGGGCCGGAGAGTACGCTACTCCCAGGCTGGCCGGCTTTGCTGGCTGACCTTGGCACCCACACAGAGCATTGTCGCTTCCACAGACGAAGGCTGCTGACGTGTTCCTCTTTTCTGCATTCTGTAGGTCTCATAACAACAAACTGCAGTCTACAGCTCCTTAAGCTCAGCGTGTGACCCTAACATAAAACACAGCAAGAGTCTGGTTGTCCGAACTACTTTAAATTGAGGAGCCAGAAGTTTCTAGTCAGACTGTCCTGACAGGCCTTGACCTCAACTTCGTTTTTGTTGGTCATCAGCTCAGTTACGTTTTTGGCCGATTTTGTCCAACGGACAAGAGAAAAAGCAAAGTCAGTGACACCATTACCTTGTCAAGATCTGTTGGTTTTACTGTTGTGGCAGAAGCGGAAAAACTTTAGTGAACAAAAAGAAAACGAAAGCAAGAGAAAAGATCCTATGGGATCAGTGTAACTCCAAGGAAATGCCACGTCTGCTCTTCAGTGAAGAAGCTGGTTAGAGTCTCACAGAAAACTTTTGACTATTTATTTATTGTTGCAAAAAAGACGCTTTTTTATTGCTGCCTCATTTGTCAGCTGATTATTTTTTCTTATAAGACCCAGCCCGTCCCGTCGCCCGCCGTACCTTATCATGATTCCTGTAGGTGAAGTACACGATGACCTCTGGGTGTCTTTTCTTTCTGTGAAAGGAGCTGCTATGTACACATGTGCACACAACTGGGAATCAACAGTGATTGCTCTCCGCGTAGACGCAGTGAGCCTCGGGCGGCTGCGAGGTCCAGGCGGTGAGCCGCACCCGCTGGCGCCCATCACTCCGCACCAGGCTGCAACGAGCAAAATCTATTTGAAGGTATCTTGTTTGTAACATTTGTCAGATTCTAATTTTTTCTTTTTGTATTAAAATTCAACTATGGATGTATATGAAACAAATAAATGGAGATGGCTTTTCTCCCACGCTGGAGGTGTCTTGCCTGTGCGCTGGTGACGGTCGCAGCCCTTTGGGGGGTGCCGGCGCCCCCAGGACAGCCTCGCCCTGCCGTGCCCTCGCGGGGCGGCCCTCCGGGCCATGCGGGGGAAGCCGGAGGCGC
>NW_007074646.1:2754-5812 GCF_000164805.1 Carlito syrichta | reverse complement strand
CGGCCCCCCGCGGCTCCTGCGCTCGCTCCGGCCCCCGAGGCGGCTCTGCGACCCTTTCGCGCTCGCTCGATGTCTGCGCTGATTCATCTAGCCTTGTCCTCCCGAGTTCTGGAATGTACCCGGTTGTCGCTTCTCGCGTTTCCTTCGTTTAACGTCGCCCTGCTATGCCCAGCCCCTCCCAGTCCTAGCTGTGTGAGAGAGGGGCGGAGCCACAGCCCGGCCTCCCGCAGGCTGCAGGCTCAGGTGTCTGCAGGCTCAGGTGTAGCGGCCGCTCCTCTTGTACCTAACGATGCCACTTAAAGCTCTGCTTGCGAGCTACAGAGACTAACTGCTCAGTACGGAAACGTGGAAACCCAGTTTTTGCCTAAATACTAACCTGGAAGTAGTTACATATGGGTTGTTTTGCTCTTTTCCTTTGAAAGTGACATGTTGTATGCACTGCGCTGACGCAAGAGCTCTCCGTTTTAATGAATCACAAGATCATTCCGCATCTCATCACGTCACGGTATTTCTGTTCTATTTATTCACATAAATATAAATATATATGGGCTGAATTACCTAAAACTTGTTGCAGCAAGAACTTTCCTACCTGTAGGCGATAGACTGCTATGTTTTTAACAAATTGTGGCAAATTCTAAGCGGCAGTTTTTTGTACGTAATAGGACATTTCATCCTAGAAAAATAAAGTAATGTTTTTGACATTGGATTCGGTGCAGTTTCTAATGAAACAATGGTTGGTTGGTTGATATATTTTCTGTAGCTGTTGGCATTGGCAAGTTGTACAAAAATACGTAAATTGTATAGAAACCCTGAGACCAGGAACATGTTAATTTCTTATGTGTATTTAATGATATAAAGTATTCTGCAATTTCTACCACCATATAAATACATAAAGACATTTTATAAGCCGGGCTCGGTGGCTCAGCCTGTAATCCCAGCATTTTGGGAGGCTGAGGTGAGCGGATTGCCTGAGCCCGGCAGGTTGGAGACCTGCCTGGGCAACTTGGCGAGACCTCATCTCTACAATAAATCAAAAAATTAGCCGGGCGTGGGAGTGCGCGCCTGTAGTTCCAGCTCCTTGGAAGGCTGAGGCGGAAGGATCGCCGGAGCCCAGCGGGTCGAGGCTGCGGTGGCCGGGAGCGGCCACTGCACTCCAGTCTGGGCGACAGAGTGAGACTCCAACTCAAAAAAAAGGACATTTTATAGTTTTATCAACTTCAGAGCTTTAATCTTTCAGAAGTCATTTTTGGAAAACATGCGTTCTTATAAAACACAGTGAGCTCCAGAAGCTGCTCTTCTGAGTGTTCCTGGACAAGCTTGTCTGTTCCCTAAGACACACACAGTACAGCTGTTTGCTTCCAGTACTCCCAGTAGCAAAATGCACCTTCAGGATGCTGTTAGGTATTTCTGCCCTGGACTCTGGGCTCTGTACATGTCTGTAATTTAAACAGCGGGTTTCCTGGGCTTGTTGAGCTGCTCTTTTGGCCAAGTTCACAGTCCCTGAAAGCACTTCATGAAAAGTATTTTCATAATATTGGTAAGGTTTTTTCCTCCTATCCAAATTCTGCAGGATTTGCATTTTAGGGTCCATAGGTTATGAAGAAATTGTGAGCTTTTGGAGGTATTTTCTAAAGTAAAACAATTAATTACCTTTTTATATTTCTAGTGTCCTAGAGTGTCATACGGAGACACTGAGCTTTGCTGTTGTTTGTAATCTACCTTCCTAGCGTCTGCAAATAAAGGTTCTTTCCCTATTTCTGTGCATTTTGATAGGCAGGCTCCCTGCGTGTGTGTTTTGGTGCCGAAGGCCAGCCTGGGGCCTTTCCCCTCTGCACACTCACAGGCAGAGTCCCCTGGCCCCAGTGTTCCCTCGAATAGGTTTTGAGGGAGGTACCGAAAAGGTCTGCTTGGAAGATCGCACCACTGGATCCAGCTGGGGCCAAATCCAACACAAGGAATATTTTTAAAACGATTGGGTCCTGCGTGGTCTATCTGGGCTTGTTCAAACACATCCTGAAGTTGAGGCTATACTTTGCTGGGCACAGGTCAGTTTTTTCCGCGTTTGCAGCTGCTCCGCCTTAAAAGTGATTTCAAGCGAAATAAACGGTGCTGAGCGGGCCTTTAACAGGTAGTTGTAAAAGGCTGGCACCCCTCCCCCCAAAATGTGTGTGTGTGTTTCACAGGCCTTCACCCAAGAAGCGCAGAAGTGGGCGCTGCCTTGAATTCTGAGTAGCTGAGTCTGGCGGAGTGCCATGGCGTCCCCTGGAAGGCCAGCGAGTCTCTCTTGGGAACGCCACGTGTGCCCGTAGGCGCAAAGGGCCTCTATCGAGGCGTCAGGGCACACACCCACCTGCTCAGAAAATCCTTGCCATGGAACAGAAGCCTGCGAGGTCACTGAGTTTTCTGTGACAATGCAGGCGGCTCCCCAGAAGCTGTACGTTTGAACTCGCTTTGGGAAAATTCTCTAGAAATCCCTGGGCAGCGCTGGATCAGGGGACAGTCAGAACCCTCAGCCTGTGCGTTCTGTGGTCGGGACGCGCGGCCTCAGACCCGTGCCCAGGTGCGGCCGCTGGGCCCCCGCGAGGCCCGCGTGCCGTCCCGTGGGTGTGCAGGCGGCCGTGGCCAACCCTTGCCCGCGGGACGGGCTCTGCCTCGGGTTCACGCGCACTGCCCGAACCGGGAAACGGCGTTTGTGGACGCAAGCATGAAAGCAGCATCAAATTTAGCTGGTGAGTAAATCATTTCCAAGCCAACTGGAAACGGTTTAAAAGTCGCTCCCCGGGGAGCCGTCGTGGGTGAATATCGGTGCCAGGGCTGGGGTAAGGCTTGAGAGGAGCTTTTTCTGAAACCTTTGGGCTCGGTGAGGCTAAAAAAACCCAGGCGCGTCCAACGTCTGATTCCAAGGCCAGGTTTACTGCGCACAGACACACAGGACGGTCGGTGTCAACAGAAAGGTGAGTCAGGTACAGCCTGGAGGCGCTGGGCGGCGGCGGCCTTCCACGGCTTGCCCCGGGCCCGCGAGCGCCGGTCCCTGGTCCGAGGGACGCTCGTGGCGACC
>NW_007074646.1:0-1668 GCF_000164805.1 Carlito syrichta | reverse complement strand
AGGGCGGGGGCGGGGCGCAGGGCGAGGACGCCGGGGTGGCCCCACGAACGGGTGCCCAGAGCGCCTGGCGGGAGCCGGGAGAGGGCCTTGCTCAGGCGCGGCGTTTCCGTCCCGACCCCTGGTGTGCGGAGCCCAGCGCGCAGGGCAGAGTGGGTGACACGCGGGTCGCCGTGCCCGCCGTGCCCTTGTAGCGGGGATGCGCGCGTGTGTGCCTGCAGAGGTGCCTCCGACATCCACACCCGGGCGATTTCCCAGACGCGTCTACACCCATCCGCACACTGTGCACCTTCCATGTATGCCTCTATAAGCATTCACACGTGTACCTTTCACATATGTGCTGTTCACATCCACACATCTGGGTACCTTTTGTATACGTGTCGATAAACAGCCATGCACCCGTGTACCTTCCACATACATGTCTATTCACATCCACACGTTTACTGTTGACAAAAGCATCTACACCCATCCACACATCTCTGTACCTTTCATACAAACGTCTGTACACGTCAGACGTGTGTATCTTTCACACAGATGCATCTATTCACATCCATACATTTGTGTACCATTCACATGCGAGTCTACGCACATCCTCACGCCTTTCACATACGCCTCTACACCCCCCACACACCTGTGTACCCTTCACATACCTGTCTATACACACCCACACATCTGTACACCTTTTATGTACATGTCTATACCTAGCCCCAGTTGTGTGCCTTGCACATACGTGTCTATACACAACCACACATCTGTGTACCTTTCATGATGTGTCTATACACACCCACACAACTCTGTGCTTTGTAAGGACACATCTGTACGCACACCCTCAAGCGTACCTCTTATATGCCCATGCGCACACCTGGCTACTTTTTCTGAACGCGTCCATACGCACGACACACAACCTGTCCATGCGATCATTCACCCCCGCCGCGGGCGGCTGCTGAGGGGGCATCCAGAGACACGCCGGAGCCCGCGCTCCAGGCCTCCAGGCCCAACCCCTGACCCTCTGGCTTCCCACCGTGTCTACATGGCCCTTGGCCTCTGCAGGATTGAGCCGGCCAGTTTGCTGCTCTCTGGCTGCTGGACACCACTTGCTGGCGACCACAGGCAAAAAGGGCCCGAGAGGCCGGGGAGGCCGGGTGGGGCACCACGCACCATGGCTGGTGTTTCCCTCCACGGGCTGGATGGAGAACCAGAGGGTGGCACAAGGGCAGGTCTTGCCAAGCGGTAGTGCCGCTCCCCAGCTCTGCAGACAGTCGCTGAGCAAGCCTTGGCCAGGCAGCTCCCTGCCCGATGGTGCCCCCACCCCTCCTGGCCTCCCTGGTGCAGGGACTGGGTTTCTCCCCCCTTGCAGCTGTGGCCACAGCGACACCCTGGCAGTCCCCCGCCCTCCAGAAGCTCCCGGCACTGCGTGCTTTCATGCGGACTCGGTTCGGCAGTCCCACCCCGCGGCACAGCGAGCCGGGTTCTGGGACGTCCAAGGCCGCCCCAGGCCGCTCGCCCAGCCGACACCCCGTCCGACTTCCCGCCCAAGTCCGCGTCCAGCCTTCCCCTCGTGTCCCTCCGTCCAAGTGCCTCCTCCCTGTCCCGTCCCTGCCCCCTCCGTGTGCCCCTCCTAGCTTCCCCACCCGAGGACATCTAAGCCCCTCCCCTCCAGCTCCCCCATCG
>NW_007074645.1:21300-39222 GCF_000164805.1 Carlito syrichta | reverse complement strand
GGCTCAGGCCGGGCGTTCGAGGCCAGTCTAGGCAACGTGGGGAGGCCGGCTCAGGCCGGGCGTTCGAGGCCAGCCTGGGCAACATGGGGAGGCCGGCTCAGGCCGGGCGTTCGAGCCAGCCTGGGCATCGTGGGGAGGCCGGCTCAGGCCGGGCGTTCGAGGCCAGTCTGGGCAACGTGGGGAGGCCGGCTCAGGCAGGGCGTTCGAGGCCAGCCTAGGCAACGTGGGGAGGCCGGCTCAGGCCGGGAGTTCGAGGCCAGCCTAGGCAACGTGGGGAGGATTTTGCTTGAGGCCAGGAGTTCGAGGCCAACCTGGGCAACATAGTGAGACCTCGTCTCTCTGTATTAAAAAAACAAATAAATTAGCTGGGCATGGTGGTGCATGCCTGTAGTCCCAGTTATTGGGGAGGCTGGGGTGGGTCACCTGAGCCCAGGAGTTCGAGACCAGCCTGGGCAACATAGAGAAACCTCATTTCTATAAAAAATTTTAAAAGTTAGTCAGGTGTGATGGTGTGCACCTGTAGTCCCAGCTACTCGGGAAGCTGAGGCAGGAGGAGTGCCTGAGCCAGGAGGTCGAGGCTGGGGTGAGCTGTGATCCTGCCACTGCACTCCAGCCTGAGGAACAGAGTGAGACCCGACCAAAAAAAATAAAAAAAAAAAATAGGTGGGTCATGGCTTCCCTCCTGCCTTGCTGCCTGGAAGGCAGTTCCCACCAAGAGGGAACACCACTGAGATAGAGTCCTGGTAGCTGGGGCAAGAATCTTGCCTCCTAGGAGCCTCAGTTTCCCCATCTGTCCAAAGGATAGTAGGGAAGGGGCTGAGTGCACATGAGAGTCTCTAGTGTGCAGGAGGCACTCAACAGAGGTTTGTTGAATGAATGAATGATTGTTATGTGTTTTTTAAAAATGCATTTTCTTCTGTTACCCCCCCACCACACACACACATCCACACCTCTCCCCGGGAAGGGACCAAACAGAGAAGGAAAATAGAGAATTCTCCTGGTTTCCTCAAGGAGTGACGTCACCCTGCAGGATAAAGCAGGGACTTCCAGACCAAAGTGGGGTGCAGGAAGGGAATGAGCCTTGGTGGATACCACCAGCCCAAGTTCTGGAGAATCGTGGGTGGCTGGGGCAGGAGGTGGGAAGTTGACATAGGATATAAAATAATTCCATTTCACAGACTCTCCAAAATGTTAAAGGTAGAAGGAGCCTGGAAGATTTGATGAGGGTTTGAAGAGTTGGAGAAACTGAGGCAAAAATGGGTGGCTGCTTGCCTGCCCAAGACCAAATGGGAAAATGACTGTGCTCCCCTTTCCCAAAGGTCACCATCTGTCCCCTCAGGATGAAGGGAAGGCCAGGACAGTGGTGCATGGGGTCACCTGTCAGGAAGGGGGTGGCCAGGACATAACAAAAGTGTGTGGGGGCCTGTGTGAGTGCCCGGTGCTACCCCATCTGGCCACAATTTTTCCTAGTTCCATCCGTGGAAACTCTGGCTCTCATCCCAGGCTAAGGGCACAGTGGAGAGGGGAACAGAGAACGAGGACAGAGAACGGAGAGAGCGCCCTCAGCACCCCTCACCCCGCCCCAGGGACCATCCTCACCGCCTGGAGTCGGTCGGTCAGCTCCCTCCGTCGGTTCCTACACTTGGCGGCGGCCAACTTGTTCCGTTCCCGGCGAACCCTTCGCTTCTCCTCTTCCTCTGGGGTAAGCTGCATCGGGAGACAGGGGCCATGAGGTTCAGGAACACAGTGCACATCCTCCCTCCATCCTAAGCTCCTTTCAGAATCCCCAAGAGCCACAAAAGCACCCTCGAGTCCTCGCTGACTGTAGCAAGCAGGATAGGCTTTCTGCGGCATGGAGGCCTTAATGAGCCTCCAGGCCCTTAGTGAAGAAAAGTCCCTGCCTCTCTCACTGCCCTCCTCCTAGGCCCAATTCTGATGACTCGTACTCACCGTCTCTTCTCGGGGTCTCCGGGGCCGGGCTCGGGCTGGGCGAGCCGGCCCAGGTCCACTGGTGGCTCCGCTGGTGGAAGGCCCGCCACTGCCCCCAGCTCCGCCACTGCTGTAGCCACTCATGCCTGGCGTGGAGTAGCTGGTTCCCGGCATGTCATAGGGGTCCACGACCGGGGGCTGGGAGGCCAGTGGCTGCCCCTGGGACTGGGCCATGGAAGAGATGAGGGTGGGTTGCACGAGCCACTGGAGGTCCTGGCTGGTTGTGATCGCGGTGACCGTGGGCACGAAGGAACCGGGCATTTCCCCGAGACCGGCGCACTCCTACGGGGTGACACATACACACACAGGCGTAGACACACAAACAAAGACACCGACACACACACACCCAACACACATAACACACACCGACCCCGTGAGTGAGCACGGGGTGAGGCAGTGTGGATGTGTGTGTCACAGGGAGAAAGCCACAACACCCACCCTTCCACTACACCGTGACGCAGTGGTTAATGAGAGGATTTCTGCTCAACTGGCTTCTACCTCCTCCTTCTTCCTCGGGAAAAGGTTGCATGGTTCCAGCGGGTGGTGAATCACACCCCGGGTTGGTGACTCTTAGGTGTTGGGGGTGGAGAGGAGGCTGGACACAGCCGGGTGACAACTCCCGAGACGGAGCCACAGCCACACACACAGCCACAACACCCCGCCCCCACCCCAGAGGCAAGGGGAGGGAGAAGGAGAGGCCTCAGGCCAAGCCTGCCTCTACTGTCAGACGCACACACACCCCCCTCCGTGCGGGGGCCCGTGCAGGGGCGGGGGTCCCAGTTAAGCGGGTGTTGGGGGGCGGGCCTAGGAGTTTAGAACAATGATTTAAGTAACTGTCTCGCCTCAGAGTGAAACTGACCCGCGACAGGTTAGGATGAACGGACAGGTAGAGGCAAGTGGCCACCCGGGCTCCCTCAGATTGTGGCGGAGGGGGGACTCGTGGGGACCCGAGCCCCCGGGCCCCGGCCGCGCTCATCTCCCCCCTCCCGTAAACGGCGTGCTGGAACCGCTCTGAAGGCTTAACTACTCGCCCGGGGGGCGTGGCGAGGGAAGGGCTGGCCCGCCGGCCAATCAGCGCCCTGGGAACCCGGGGGGGCGGGGCTCCCGGCGACCACCTGGCCGGCTCCCCTCCGGTTAGCGGTTCTAGTGCCGTCCTGTGACACGCCGCAGGGACCGGGCGTCCGGAGCTCAGGGAGTGGGACTGCGTGTGTGTGTGCCTGGAGGAGAGGGTGACAGCCACCATGTCTCCCGGAGAAACGCCGGCGCACAAACAGACACCGCTGGCTTCTGAGAGCCGAGGGACCAGATCCCCGCAAGATCCTCGCGGACCCATTGGGCCGCAGGGAGTCGCTCCCGTCGCGACAGGAGTCCCCCCGCGCTGCTTCTGCAGGCCCATAAAAAAGACCCAAACCCTCAGGAACCACGGGTTCCGGGGACCGAGAGGGGGAAGGAAACTGCGCCCTACAAATAGGAAGAGAAAGTTGATTGGCCAAAGCTCGCGTTGCGGCAGCCAATCGGAACGCCGGGCTGCCCCCTCCCTTAGCAACGTGGCCCTGGCGTTCCAAAATAGAACGCTCCCGGGACGTCAGGGGCGGGGCGGACGAAGGGGGCGCCGCGCGCCGTGCGTGCCCCGCGTCAGACGGAGGATTCCAGCGCGTCAGCCGTTACGCACGGGTCCCCCGTTACGTCTCCGCGCTGGAGGCGGAGGCAGCGCGGCCCAGGGTTCGAGGCCCGTTTTCCCGATGGGCGGGGGGCGACCCGGCACCGAAGTCGGCGCTCCGAAGGAGAAAGGAAGGGGAGGAGGCTACTGGAATCTTCCCCGGGGCTTCCCCCACCTGCCTAACTGCGCCGGCTTCAGGTTAGGGATCCGAGCAGGGGACAGTCCCGGGGCCGGCTGAAAGTTCTCAGCCCTGCCACCGCATACACGTTGCACTGAGCGGCCTGGGAGCCCTGCCCCTCCCGCCGCCCCTCCCTAAGCCTAACCCGGCTCCCTCCCCGCGCTCCACGCACACAGCCGACTGCAAACAGCTCCGACTCTTGCAGTTTGCAAAGTGCGCTGGAAGCCTATTCCAGCTCACGTTCTGGGTCTTGACGCCCCTCTGTTTGGGGGTTGGGTGTCGCTTTCTAAACCCTCGACTTAAGAAATAAAACCCACAAAGCAGCACCCCGGCCATCGAGAACTCACCTGGGAGGCGGCGGCGGTGGGTGGGCTGCCGAAGGAGTCCACCGAAGACAGATACTGAGACTCGGCGGAGGGCGAGGAGCTGCACCGGGAGCCGGAGTCGTAGTCTCCGGGGAAAGCCTGAAACATTTCCCTGGGCACAGGGGGGGCCCTGTGACCACGCTGAGGTCGCCGGGAAGCCAAGGCTATGGCCGGGTGGGGGAAGTAAGGTGCGAGTCCGGGGTGAGCCGAGGGAGTCCGGGGTGAGCCGAGCGCGTCCTCAAAGTACGCCGTCCGGGGAAGCTCGGGGAGGGGGCAGCGTCCCGCTCCAACACTGGCAAAGTTTCCTTGCAGTCCCCCTGCGGTGCCCAGGTCCCCACAGGATGCCGCTGTGCCTCCTTCCTGAAAGTCCAGGTTCCGTAGGTAACCCGGGAGCGAGTGGGTATGTCTCCCCAAGAAGCGGAAAACGTCGTCCCGCTGTACAGAATCAGTTTCGGGTGCGGTCTCCTCCACGCGTCCGGCGGGTCCCACGGGGGGAGGGGAGTGACAAAGAAGACGAGAAAAGTAACTCGGTCCTCCAAAATAAGATGAAGAAATATCTAGAAGAAACCTCCCAAAAACTTTCTTTCCGGAAAAAAAAATAAACCAAATTTCACAGCCCCCAAGAAGAAGAAGAACCACAATAATTAAGTTTCCAAGTCCTGGCTCCGCGTGTCCCTGCTGCGGCCGTAGCTCTCAGTCTTATGAATGAAGCACAGACCCGCCAGCCTGTATTTATACTCCAGGGACCCGCCCCCCTTGCTTACGTCACCCGCCCAGCGCGCCACAAACTTCCCCAAATCTTCGGCCCCGCCAAGCGGAGTCCCTCGCCGTCCGGCAGGAGATCTGCCCTAGCCTCGATCCGACCGTCTGCATGAACCTCGCGGCCTCGGGGGTCTCGGGGGCTGCGTTCCGGGCCGCCCGGCGGGAGGGGATCCCGGCCCCGCCTCCTCGGAGTTCCTGTGACGCAATTAGCCATATAAGGAGCTCGGCCGGCGCGGCCGAGTGTTTGTTTGGTATCCTAGCAATGACGTCAGAGGGAATCCCTCGCTCGTTCACTCGCGTTCCCCGCGCGCTTGCGGAACCCGCCCGCGCCTGCGCAGTGCCTCGCCGCCCCGGGGGCTGGTATTAATAGGCGCTTACTGGCCCGCGAAGGCCCCCCCCGCTGACCCGGGCGGGGAAGATCCCTGCTTGAGGGTCTCCCTTACCTCTGGCGCGCCCCACCCCGACTCCATTGTCCCGCTGGTGCAGCACCCCCACTCGGGAAGAAGAGCAGATCTCTAAAAGGACGCCCTGATTAGTGTGGTGTAGTCACGTAGGCGGGGAAACTGAGTCCCGAGCGGGGTCGGAGGGACTGCGATGCTCCGGGGAAAGGGGAGGCAGGGGTGGAAGCCCGAGGCTCGTCCCAGCTTCTGCTCTGACTCGCTGTGCGAGCTTGGAAAGTGTTTTCCCTCTCGGAGTTCAGCTGCAGGATTCCCGCTGGGCAAAAATTGTGTGATTTGGACTTGGCGGGCCTCGCATGTCCGGGACTTGGGAAGGATGTGGGTTTGGAGGGTAAGGGGGATAAAACTTAGGACGAAGCCTCCCTTCTGATGGTGTTGGTAACTTCTCCTTCCAGCTTTTAATCCACCTGGAAACATAAGGAATGTATGAGTGTGTGTTGGGGGATTATTGCTATTAATTGTAATAATAATAATTAATGCCTTGTATTTAGCACTTACCAAATACCAGTTCCTGTGCCACGACTTTCAGTACAAGATTTGTAATCCTTAGAGCAGTTGTAGAAGGTTAGGGGGAAAAAAATCTTTATTTTATCTTATTTTTTGATTTATTTTATTTTTTGAGTTGGAGTCTCACTCTGTCACCCAGGCTGGAGTGCAATGGCACGATCATGGTTCACTGCAGCCTCGACCTCCTGGGCTCAGGTGATCCTTCTGCTTCAGGCTTCCAAGTAGTTGGAACTACTGGAACTACAGGCATGCGCCACCACACCCGGCTAATTTCTTGATTTATTGTAGAGACGCGGTCTCACCAAGTTGCCCAGGCTGGTCTCATACCCTTATAGACTCAGGCAATCCTCTCACCTTTGCCTCCCAAAATGCTGGTATTATAGCTGTGAGCCACCGCGCCTGGCTAAAATTTTCATTTTATCAAAGAAAAAGAAAAAAAAAAAAGATACTCGAAGAGGTTAAATGACTTGTCCAAGTTCCCACTGCAAGAAACTCAAACCCGAATTGTCAAACTCCAGAGCTTCCACTTTTTCTGTGTCGTTCCTGATTTCTGAGACCTACCTGATTGACTGAAATTCCCAGAAAAACCTGTCTGGGGGTTGTGATAATAGTAGCTTCCACTTGTTGGGTCAGAGGGGTGCAAGAGTCATATAGGGTATTTCTGATGCCACAGCCCCCAACTCTTAAGCACTCACTGGGAAAGGTGCCACCAGCTATTTCACACACCTCAGAGACCCCAACACTTGCATCCCATCGCACGGCCTGGCCCACCTTGGGCACAAAAAGAGAAGCACTTTAAATCAGTTAAATCTTGCCAGGCGTGGTGGCTCATGCCTGTCATCCCGCACTTTGTGAGAGACCGAGGTGAGAGGATTGCCTGAGTCCAGGAGTGAGACCTCTTCTCTACAATAAATCAAAAAATTAACCGGGTGTGGTGGTGCATGCCTGTAGTTCCAGCTACCTGGGAGGCTGAGGCGGAAGGATCGCCTGAGCTCAGCAGGTCAAGGCTGCGGTGGCTGTGAGCATGCCACTGCACTCTAGCCTGGGGGACAGAGTGAGACTTTGACTCAAAAAAAAAAAAGCCGTTAAATCTTACAGGCCCGGAGAAGGGGAGGGCCTGGCTCAGGGTCAGGCAGCAAGTCTGAGGCAGAGCAGGGGTGATGGTTCCTGATTCCCAGGGAGTCCTGACTTCTTGTCCCCATGGTAGGGAGGGGGTAGGGGACTGGAAGGCAAGAGGGACATGGGGGCAGCACGGGGAGGTTGAGGTTTCCAGACAAAAGTCCAGCCTTAAGCCCGCCCTCTACCCATTCCCCCACGCCCCCTCTGTCTGCCACCAGCCCAGAGGGAGGGATAGAGACTGAGAGATGACACAGCAACCACCAGTAGGCAGCTGGCCCCAGCATCAGACAGGGAGTGACCCCTCATTCTTCTGTCCCAACCGAGCCCCTGGCCTCCGCCTCCACAGGGTATGGGAGACACAGAAATACCCACCCTGGCTGCCCAAAGGCGTCCACTGCCAACGCAGACGGAACGTACATCCACGCGGCCGCCACCGTGGCTGTGTGCTCACAGGTCCCCAGGGCCACACGTGGGCACTCAGACCTTCCCTGGCTACACAGAAGCAGCTTCACAGACAACAGCTGCATGTGGAAACACACTGTCACATGACTAGCAACACACACGACACACATCCCTACACACACACAAGGAGACATAGGGTTCAGGCATGTGGCCAGACAGGGGCAGGGACAGAACCCCAAACATATGGAGACCCCTAGACCTTTACCACAAATGCACACATGTTCACACACACACAACACACAGCAAAACACACACACACACACACAACACCAGAAATCAAGATAGCAAAACACACACACACAAGCCTCCTGCAGAGGCACCCATGTAGACAACTCTTCACACAAAACCAAGAGCTAATTATTCCCAAGAGCATATATTATTCTTTTTTTTTTTTTTTGAGTGGGATTCTCACTGTTGCCCAGGCACACTGCTCATGGCCACCACAGCCTCGACCTGCTGGGCTCAGGCGTTCCTTCTACCTCAGCCTTCCAAGTAGCTGGAACTACAGGCACACGCCACCATGCCTAGCTAATTTTTTGATTTATTGTAGAGATGAGGTCTCACCAAGTTGACCAGGTTGGTCTCAAACCCCTGGACTCAGGCAATGCTCTCACCTCTGCCTCCCAAAGTATTGGGATTACAGGCGAGAGCCACCACGCCCAGCCTCAAGAGCATGTATTCACTTAATTCTCATCACACTCCTATAAGGTAAGAGCTATCATTTTACAGACAAGGAAACAGAGGCCCAGAGAGGTGAAGTTGGTTGTCTAGAGTCACACAGCAAGTAGGTGGCAGAGCTGGAGTAAGCATTCGGGGTGTCAGGCTTTAGAGTCTGTGCTTTGAACTGTTATTATTATTATTATTAGAGACAAGTTCTCACTATGTTGCCCTGGCTGGTCTCGAACTCCTGGGCTCAAGCAATCCTCCTGCCCTGACATCCCAAAGTGCTGGGATTACAGTCATGAGCCACCTTGCCCAGCCTGAACTATTATTAAGTGAGTTTGTATATGTCAGTATATTCTTGAGGGAATGGGCACGGTGGCTCATACCTGTAATCCCAGCAATTTGTGAAATCGAGGTGGGAGGATCGCTTGACCCCAGGAGTACAAGATCAGCCTGGGCAAAATAGCAAGACCTCATCTCTACAAAAAAAGAGATTAGCCAGGCATGGTGGCCCACACCTGTAGTACCAGCTACTCAAGAGGCTGAGGCAGGAGGATCGCCTGAGCCCAGGAGGTCAGGGCTATGGTGAGCTGTGATCTTGTCACTGCACTATAACCTGGGCAACAGAGCCAGACCCTGATTCAAAAACATATACATATATTTGACACAGATGGGCACACTCACACAGACACTGGACATTTACCCTCTCTCCAGTAGAAACCCAGAAACCAGGTAGCCTGGGCTTCCATTATGGCTCAGTGAATTTGAGCTAGTGATGTCTGGAGCCTGTTTCCTCACCTGCAAAAAGAGAACAGGAATAGTGCCTAGCTCGTGAGATTGCCAGGAAGATTCCGTGAAGCTTCTAGAGCATTGTGGCTTTGTTATTAAAACAACGCCATAGCCGGGCTCGGTGGCTCAGCCTGTAATCCCGAGCCTTTGGGAGGCTGAGGTGAGCAGATTGCCTGAGCCCGCGGGTTCGAGACCCGCCTGGGCAGGCGAGACCTCATCTCTATAATAAATAAAAAAAAAAAAATTAGCCCAGCGTGGTAGTGTGCGCCTGTAGTTCCAGCTCCTTGGAAGGCTGAGGCGGAAGGATTGCCGGAGCCCAGTAGGTCGAGGCTGCGGTAGCCAGAAGCGGCCACTGCACTCCAGTCTGGGCGACAGAGTGAGACTTAGACTAAAAAAAAAAAAAAAAAAAAAAAAAAAAAACCAATGCCATCATGAATTTTTTTTTGAGTCGGCGTCCTACTCTGTCATTCAGCCTGGAGTGCAGCGGCACACTCATGGCCCCCGCAGCCTCAATCAGCTGGGCGCAGGGGATCCTTCCGCCTCAGCCTTCCAAATAGCTGGAACCACAGATGTGCACTATCACATTCAGCTGATTTTTTAATTTATCGAAGAGAGGAAGTCTCACCAAGTTGCCCAGACTGGTCTCAAACCCCTGGGCTCAGACAATCCTCTCACCTCAGCCTTCCAAGTGCTGGGATGACAGGCACGAACCACCGCACCCGGCTCATCTTGATTTTTAGACATGCAGGCCTTCCACCATTTCTGCAGGTCATCTACATTTATCATGGGCCCTGAATGTTTTGCCTTCTGTGTCTAAGGGGAGGAGCTGGCCCTGAGGAGACCCACGCCCACACACACACACTCACTCAAACGCATTCACAGACATGACGTGCACACCTGCCCACAGAGCAAGGGGCAGACAAGTTCACCATGGTGCTCAATCCTTGAGAGCTTCCAGGAGGAGACGGACTTGAGAATGGGGCAGGGGAACAGGGGAGTTCTGGCCTTCTGTCCCCACAGGCTGGGGATGGGATGGCAGCGCCCACCTTGAACTTGCCCAGAGCATCCTGTGAAGAGCACCAGGCAGAGTCAGCCACAGGCAGGCCTCAGTAAGTCCAATCAACCTTCCTTCGGCCAAACCCCTGCTACCCTGTTCCTCATACGCAGAACAAGATGGTTGAATAAAGGTGGTCTCTGAGAGTCCTTTCAGGCTATGAAATTTTTATTTATTTGTTTGTGTGTGTGTTTGTTTGTTTTGAGTTGGAGTCTCACTGTCACCCAGACTGGAGTGCAGTGGCCACTCCCGGTCACCGCAGCCTCGACCTGCTGGGCTCCGGCGATCCTTCCGCCTCAGCCCTCCAAGTAGCTAGAACTACAGGCGCGTGCTACCACGCCCGGCTCATTTTGATTTATTGTAGAGATGAGGTCTTGCCAAGTTGCCCAGGCGGGTCTCGAACCCACAGACTCAGGCAATTCACTCACCTCAGCCTCCCAAAGGCACGTGATTACAGGCTGAGCTACTTGTTTGTTTGTTTATTGAGTTGAAGTCTCACTCTGTTGCCCCGGCTGGAGTGCAGTGGCAGGCTCATGGCCACCGCGGCCTTGACCTGCTGGGCTCAGGCGATCCTTCCACTTCAGTCTTCCAAGTAGCTGGGACTACAGGTATGCGCCACAGTGCCCGGCTAATTTTTTGATTTATTGTAGAGATGAGGTCTTGCCAAGTTGTCCAGGTGGGTCTTGAACCCCTGAGCTCAGGCAATTGTCTCACCTCAGCCTCCCAAAGTGCTGGGATTACAGCCTTGAGCCACCATACCTGGCTTCAGGCTATGAAATTTCATAATAACAGGAGGAGAGCGGAGCACGGTGGCTCACACCTGTAACTTCAGCATTTTGGGAGGCTGAGGCAAGAGGATCGCTTGAGGCCAGGAGCTGGAGACTAGTCTGGGCAACATAGTGAGTCTCTGTCTCTACAAAAAATTAAAAAATAGCCGGGTATGGTGGCTCACACCTGTTATGTTCGAGACCAGCCTGGGCAATTTGTTGAGACCTTTGCATTTCCAGCAAGGCCCCAAGTGCAGCTGAAGCTTTACTCCCAGGACCCCCTGGTAGGAACAGGGCCTAAGATCTTGTTTGAGGTCTGAGAAAAGGTGTGTGCGCGCTACTGTCTGTCACCCCTGTGAGGTCAGAACCAGGCTGATTTGGTTACTGCTGCCTCCTCCATGCCCGGCATGGAACAGTGAGTGTTTCTGGCTGTTTGGGCCTCTCCCCACTGAGCAATCCTGGAGGCCATATTCCTGGAATTTCAGGGAAGCAGAATGGCCCAGGCAGAGTGGCCCAGATTGGAGACATGAAGCCTGACCCCAACACCCCTGCATTCTGCATTCCAACCCCTCCCCATGGCCTACGCCCCTCCCCCAATTTCTCCCTCCTACCCTCATGTTCCAGATGCCTGGGGCTCCCTCCCTGCCTGGTCTCCAGGCCTTTGCAGGGGTTCTTCCCTCTGCCAGACATGTTCTTCCTTTGCTTCTTCTGGCTCATACTCTTCTCCCTAGGTCTTAGCTCCTATATCCTCTCCTCCAGGAAGCCCTCCCTTATCTCCAGGTTGGATCAGACTCTCTTCCTGGGGGACTTCCCCTTCCGGCTCTGCCAATCTGGGTTCAACATTGTCTGGGACAGATCTGTCTCCTCCCCAGGCTGTGAGGTTTGTGAAAGCTGGGCTTGGACTGTCCTGGTCACTGCCTTGTCCCCAAGATAGTGCCAGGCATCCAGTAAGTGGTTCATAAATATTTATTGAGTAAATTGGGCACGGTGGCTCACGCCTGTAATCCTAGCACTTTGGAAGGCAGAGACGAGAGGATTGCTTGAGCTCAGGGGTTCTAGACCAGCCTGGGCAACACGGCAGGACCTCATCTCTACAATAAATCGTAAAATTAGCCGGGTGTGGTGGCACACGCCTGTGGTTCCAGCTACTTGGAAGGCTGAGGCAGAAGGATCACCTGAGCCCAGCAGGTCCAGGCTGTGGGGGCCGTGAATGTGACTCAAAAAAATAAATTTGTTGAGTAAATGAATCCTCACCATCTTACCATTCATTCATTCATACTCTCTGACAGACTGTCTCAGACAGAAACAGAGCTGGCCCCTCTGTTCCTTTGCCATGTCACTGGTTGACAGGGAGGATGTTACAGATGTCATGCTGGGAGGCTACACATCGGTGTTGTGGCCTGACTCTAGGTGTTGAACAACCTGTCTGTCCTATCTGCTGGTTCCTAAGGATGGACTGAGCTGAGCCAGCATCTGTGTGTCTTTCCGGCGGGCTGGGGAGTTTTGGTTCAAAGAATCCAAACCATGGAGATAGACACACACATACAGACAAACAGAAGTCCACACACACGCCCTGCAGTATACATATGCCAGTTTACAAACCTCTTACCCTATGAACACACGATCACACACATATTGAGCAAAGCACACAGTTGTATAGATGTGGGTACCCCCAAACACACTCTGAACCACACACACCTTTGTAGCATACACCAACATACAATTCCACACACAAAAATAGGCAGAGCTAGGACCCCCACTGCTCCAGTGACATCCCCAGAGCTGGGAACTTACCAAATTTCTTAGATTTCCACCCAGGCATTTGTGTGAAGGTCCCCGCACAACCACAGAGAGCCCCTGGAGACCCGCTAGCTTGCTCAGAGTTGCTTAAAAACCTATAGAACAAGGTTGAGCATGGTGGAATTCCACGGCACTTTGGGAGGCCGAGGTAAAAGGATTACTTGAGGCTAGGAGTTCGAGATTAGCCTGGGCAACACAGCAAGACCTCGTCTCTACAAAAAAATCAGAAAATTAGCTGGGCTTGGTGGTGTGCGCCTGTAGTCCCAGCTACTCTGGAGGCTGAGGCAGAAGGATTGCCTGAGCCCAGGAGGTCGAGGCTGTAGTAGCCGTGATCATGCCACTGCACTCCAACAGAGAGAGACCCTGACTCGAAAAAACAAAACCTACAGAAAACATGGTGCCCCAACACAGAGACAGAATTACACATCTGGTTCCCTCCACCTCACACACACAACTACACACTTGTGCACACACACACAAGCACATGTTTTTTACACATATTGTATGCATAACACAGGGCAGTCACATTGAGGTACATACCCAGATGCTGACACAGACTTAAGCAGTGGACCACTCTCAGATGCAGGCCTGTGTCAGGCCCCAGCCAGGGGTGCCGTCGACCCCCTCCCTGTGGGGGCTGCTTCTCACCTACCCCCAACTCAGAGGCACACAGTGTGACAATAAATCTCTGGCTACAACCACCCAGGTGTTGGCTGGCGGTGGCAGTGGTGGTGGTGGTGAGGGCTTTACAATGAGGCTGGAGCAAGCCAGGAGGACTTCCTGGTGGAGGTGGAGGTGGCTCTAGACAACCATTGTCAAATTCTGAAAAGGTTTGGATGAGGAGGGAGACCCCTGAAGCACTCTCTCCATACTGTGGCCATGCAAAGCCAAAGAGGCAGCAGGGCCGGGCTTAGTGGCTCAGCCTGTAATCCTGTGCCTTTGGGAGGCTGATATGAGTGGATTACCTGAGCCCACGGGTTCGAGACCTGCCTGGGCAGGCGAGAACTCATCTCTACAATAAATCAAAAAATTAGCTGGGCGTAGTAGCTCGCGCCTGTAATTTCGGCTACTCAGAAGGCTGAGGCGGAAGGATCGCTGGAGACCCAGCAGGTCAAGGCTGCGGTGGCCGGGAGCGGCCACTGCACTCCAGTCTGGGCGACAGAGTGAGACTCCAACTCAAAAAAAAACCCCCAAAAAACAAAGAGGCAGCAGGAATGACTGTGGGGAGCCAAGAAGTAGGACTTGACCAAGGCAGTGAGGGGAGTTTTGCAGACCTTTCCAGCTAGACTTAAGGATGAAAATAACCTGAGTATTAATAATAATACTCATTAATAATAATACTCATGTTGAGAGTCATTGAGAAAAATAGCCATGTACATACCAGGTGCTACATACAGATCCACTGAATTTTCTTGTTTAGCCCTCCCAAAAAAACAACTATAAGGAGGACACTAGCTGTGTGACCCTGCTCAAGGAACTGCTCTGAGCCCCAGTTTCCTCATCTGTAAAGTGGGGACAATACCAGCACACACAGACACACAGAATCGCACATCCAGCGCCTGCCACCACCCACCTGGTGCCGTTCTGAGGAATAAGTGAGTTAGTGTGTAAGATGCCTAGAATGGTGCCTGAGAGAAAGTCTGGTCCCTGTAAGTGTGAGCTATTACAGTAATAGTGACTATTATTGGCCAGGTGCGGTGGCTCATGTCTGCAATACCAGCACGTTGGGAGGCTGAGGTGAGAGAACTGCTTGAGGGCAGGAGTTCCAGGTCAGCCTGGGCAATGTAGTGAGATCTTGTCTCTACAAAAAAAAAAAAAAAAAATGTTCAGTGGCTCAGCCTGTAATCCCGTACCTTTGGGAGGCTGAGGTGAGTGGATTGCCTGAGCCCGCGGGTTCGAGACCCGCCTGGGCAGCGAGACCTCATCTCTACAATAAATCAAAAAAGCAGCCGGGCGTGGTAGCTCATACCTGTAATTCCGGCTACTTGGAAGGCTGAGGCCGAAGGATTGCCGGAGCCCAGCGGGTCGAGGCTGCGGGGCCGGGAGTGGCCACTGCACTCCAGTCTGGGTGACAGAGTGAGACTCCGACTCAAAAAGAAAAAATAATGATGATGATCATTATAACCCCTATCCAGCAGACAAGGAAACTGAAGCCTCGAACCCAGCCTGTGGGCTTCTGGGCAGTGAGGCCTCGGAGTCCCCAGAGGATGGAAGTAGGGCCCTCCACGCTGGGCTCAGGGTGCGCGTGCCACCGCGTGAGCACATTGTCTGGTGACTATTGTTCTCTGACCTGCTGTCTCGCGACTTGGGGATTCTCTGCGCAAACACCCAGACCCCGTCCCGCCCCCGTGGGTCACCCAGCCGCTGCCCACAAGCCACAGCCTCCCCGTCACACCCACATGTGCTTCCTCCTCCCCTGCCAGGGCCTCCCCACCGGCCTCAACTTTCTCCTTCCTGCACCAGGAGGGCGCCTGCGGCTGGGTGGCCTCTGGCTGGTCTCTGGCCATAGTCACCTTGTCCCTGACTCAGGCCCCATGCCCCTCGCTGACCCTTGTGCGGCCCGCCCGCCCCCGCAGCCAGACGGCCACTCGGGGGTGTCGCGAGGGTCACTGTGGGCCACGTGCCCCGGGTGGCTGAATTCCGCCTGTGATTCAGTCGGCTTGTCTAGGCCGCCGGGGGTGCCCTGACTGGGTGATGTCAGCAGCCAGGTATGCGGCCGGCGGGGCTTCTCCGAGGTGACTCAGGCTCCTGAACTGCCCTCTCCCCGCTCAGACACTCTGGGCATCTGTCCAGGGCAGCCGGCAGGCTGGCTGCCCGGGGATCCCTGGCCGGCCCCTTCCACACCCTCCGGGGCCGGGAGCTGTGGGAACAGCAGGGCCAGGGGACTGGCCTGGGTGGGATCCCAGAGGCGAGGGCCCAGGCCAGCCTTGGCAGGTCTCCAGGCCTCCCCCTAAGACCAGGACTTACAGGCAGTTGTGGGATGACATTCATTCATTCATTCTTCCATTCATTCAAGCACTTAATCAGCCCCGCTCCCCCACCCTAGGAGCTGGGGACAGAGCAGGAAACAAGACAGACAAAATTCCACACAAAACTCTTTTTATTTTTTTGAGTTGGAGTCTCACTCTGTCACCCAGGTCGGAGGGCAGTGACATGCTCCCAGGCACCGCAGCCTCCACCTGCCGGGCTCAGGAGATCCTTCCGCTTCAGCCTTCCGAGTAGCTGGAAACACAGGTGCGTGCCATCACGCCTGGTGAATTTTTCTTGATTTATTGTAGAGATGAGGTCTCGCCAAGTTGCCCAGGCTGGTTTCGAACCCATAGGCTCAGGCAGTCCTCTCACTTCAGCCTCCCAAAGTTTTGGGATTACAGGTGTGAGCCACCGCGCCCAGCCCTCAAAAAACTCTTATCAGAATCTGCATGCTGTACATTATTTTTACTGTTATTACCCCCTCCCCAAATTCCACTGGTCTGCAAGACTCAAGTTGGTGTCTGTTCCTCCAGGAGACTCCCCAAATGGTTCCAGTTTCTTAAGATCCCCAGCTTCCAAACAGGCCTTGGAGGAAATCCTTTCTGGAGTCTGACCTTCAGCCAGACTTCTTCTGCAAGCGCTTTCTTCCCTCCACATTCCCAGTCCCACTGGGTAATTTGAACCTCTATTCCACCCTGTTTTCTTTCCACCCCTTGGTTGCCTTCCCCAGAACCTGAACTCCACAGTGATGATCACAGCCGGGCCTTGTAGACACCAGGGTCTTCCAGACATAGCTCCATCGGGTCACAGCTGTCCCTGGAGGAGGTCTGTTAGCATGTCTGTTTTATGGGAAGAAACAGACTCAGCATTTTGGAACCCACTAACTCAGGATCACACAGTCAAAGCCTGAGTCTGTAACCCAGATTACAGACACATAAATACAAAGACACACCCAGAGGAAGCAATCACACTGATGGCTGGCAAGGAAAACCGGTATTTCGTAAATGTTTGTTTTGTGCCAGGCACTTTCTAAATACTTTCTTTAGTTTGTTTGGGTTTTTTTGTTTGTGGTTTAGAGACAAGCTCTCGCTATGTTGCCCCGACTGGTAGCCTTGAATTCCTGGGCTCAAGCGATCCTCTCACTTCAGCCTCCTAAAGTGCTGGGATTATGAGCATGAGCCACCACGCCCGGCCTTCCAAATACTCTGTATGAACTCGTTTATTCCCCAACGACAGTTCTGTGATGGATATACTTATTCTCCCCATTTGACAGATGAGAACACTGAGGAGCACGGAGGTCCTGATGCTCGTGCAGGGAGAAGCATGCAGTTCAAATCCACAAATATGAACCGAGGCCTGATATGAACCACACACTGTGGCAGGGGCTGAAAATTAAAGCTATACACCCCGACACAGCTACAGAAAACCCTCCTGGGCTCTGACCCACCATGAGGCTAGGCACACACAGGACACAACCGCTCAGAACCACAGAACCACTCACACGATCACACAGATGTGTCCAATCGACATGGAGACACAGGAGTCACTGATTCATTTACTCAAGGAGCACCTACTGTGTGCAGAGCGGTGCAGGCAACCCAGTGGTGGCCACAACAGCCCTGGGCCCTGCCCTCACAGGGCACACAGTCCAGTGGGGGAGAGACAGACAGTAATCAATGGAAGAAACAGGCTGGTCACAGAGGCTCACACCTGCAATCCCAGCACTTTGGGAGGCCAAAGCAGGAGCCCAGGAGTTAGAGACCAACCTGGGCAAAATAGTGAGACCTCATCTCTACAAAAAGTTAAAAATTAGCCCGTATGGGGGCATGGGCCTGCAGTCCCAGCTATTTGGGAGGCTGAGGTGGAAGGAACTCCTGAGCCCATCAGGTAGAGACTGTGGTGAGCCTTGACCATTGTCAGCGTGGGTGACAGAGTGAGACCCCCATTCAAAAAAAAAAAGAAGAAATACATAATTAGAATTCGTGATAAATCTGAGCATTTACCTGCATACCAACACAGGTACCTACACAGTTACACACAGACTCAGAAACACACACACAGAGCCAGCAATGCACAGCTAAAGGCAAAGCCTCACACCCTCACAGCTTCACATAGACGGCCCCATGCGAAGACACACAACTACACACATCTACACAGCCAGCAGGGCTACGGATTCCCACACACCCAGAGAGGCAAACGCAAACGGCAGGAAGCACCCGCTCAGTCGGGCAGCTGCGCTCACCCAGGAAACAGCCGCTGTTCACATTGTCACCGGCAGTCACTCACCTACAGTCACAGCCATTCACACTGTCACACAATTTCTGCTCCCTGCTCGGAGAGTCGCCCCAGCCCTGGTCACAGGAAGCTGCTGGATGGGGG
>NW_007074645.1:17867-20623 GCF_000164805.1 Carlito syrichta | reverse complement strand
CGCGGGCGTGCGGGGGGGGCGCTCCGAGACGGCGGCCGCGGCGTTTGTTGACGTTGCCTGGCAACCGCCGCGGCGCTGCCGGGCAACGCCGGCCGACTGTTCGCGCTCTTAAAGGCGCAGGAGCCTGCTACGGGCGCCGACCCGGGCTGCGCGGCGGGTCGGGGCAGTTGCAGGGAAAGAGGAGGGTTCCTTCCCAGGCCCTCGGAGGTTTGGGAGGTTGGAGGCTGGGCCTCCGCCGAGACAGAGGAAGAAACAGGAGGCGAGAGCTGCTGGTATTTCAGCTAAAGTATTTGAGATGCTGGGGCAATATTGACTGCCCGTGTGCACGGGCGAACTGGTAGGCA
The DNA here is from genome assembly GCF_000164805.1 of Carlito syrichta. Taxonomy (NCBI): domain Eukaryota; kingdom Metazoa; phylum Chordata; class Mammalia; order Primates; family Tarsiidae; genus Carlito; species Carlito syrichta. The sequence goes on along the minus strand of NW_007074645.1, from coordinate 20,279 downwards.
CGCACGCAGGGGAGTAGGTGGCCGAGAGATCCGGCCACAGAGACCCAAGTTCAAGTACCAGGCCCCTAACCCTGACCTGTGACTTCCGCTGAGCCTCTTTCCTTCCTGAAATGGGAGCTGTAACATCACTCACCTCCAGAATGGTGACGGCATGAAACCCTGCAAAGTCCTTCTTAATACACAGTAAGTGCTCCATATACGACAGGTTTAATTCGTGATGCTATTCATTTATTTGTTTATTTTTTTTTTGAGTCGGGGTCTCATTCTGTCACCCAGGCTGGAGTGCAGCGGCAGGATCACGGGTCACAGCAGCCTCGACTTCCTGGGCTCAGGCGATCCTTCGACTTCAGCCTCCCGAGGAGCTGAGACTACAGGCAGGCACCACCACACCTGGCTAATTTTTATTTTTTTATTTTATTTTAGCTTTTTTTTTTGAGTTGGAGTCTCACTCGGTCGCCCAGACGGGAGTGCAGTGGCCGCTCCCGGCCACCGCAGCCTCGACCTGCTGGGCTCCGGCGATCCTTCCGCCTCAGCCTTCCGAGTAGCTGGAACTACAGGTGTGCCCTACCACGCCTGGCTAATTTTTTGATTTATTGTAGAGATGAGGTCTTGCCAAGTTGGCCAGGCGGGTCTTGAACCCTCAGGCTCAGGTAATTCACTCACCTCGGCCTCCCAAGGCACAGGATTACAGGCTGATCCACTGAGCCCGGCCTTTTGTTTGTTTGTTTGTTTGCTTTTTTTTTTTTTTTTTTTGAGTTGGAATCTCACTCTGTCGCTTTTTTTTTTTTTTTTGTAGAGACAAGATCTCACTTTGTTGCCCAGGCTGGTCTCAAACTCCAGGGCTCAAGCTATCCACGCTCCCCTCAGCCTCCCAAAGTGCTGGGATTACAGGTGTGAGCCACTGTACCAGCAGTTATATTGCTTAATAACTAGGTTCAGGGGCAACCCCTTTGGATCCCCTCCCACTGTGGGAGCTTCTCTGTCCTTTCAATAAATCCTGCTTTCTCAACAAAACAACAACAACAACAACAAACTAGGTTCTGTCCCTACCTCACTGGGTTTTGAAATAAAAGAGGTGGCATTCATAAATTACTTACTGCAGTGATTAGTGGTATTTTAATTATTGGTTCCTCCATTCTGTACAGGAGGACATGATAGGGCACTAGCAGACGTGGTTAGGATCCTCATCCCACGAATCCTGGCTGTGTGACCCAAAGCAAGTGCCTTGCCCTCGCTGATCCTCTGCTTCCAACTCAGTGAAATGCATGCTCTCTCCTACCTCACAGTCACTTCCAGATAAAGGTCCTGGGTGCGAGGGATCCCCTCACATTGGGCATGTTGGGTCATTGCCCCAAGTCTGTCACGTGACTCATGGGGCTCCGTTATGTAAAGCTCCTTGATTCTGCACAGAGGGTAGGTTATATAAACGTGTTTAATTTGCATCCTACATATTTGGCCTGGGGAAGAGACCTGGCTTGGGAAACCTGAGATTGCCAAACGATGGCACTGGCTGCTTCTAGGACGAAGGGCCCGTAGAGCATGGGCCACGTATATACCGTCTCATTCAAAAGAAGATCTGGGCCAGGGGTAGTGGCTCATTCTTGTAATCCCAGCACTTTCAGAGGCTGAGGTGGGAAGATCGCTCAAGCCCAGGAGTTCAAGACCAGTCGGAAACAGAGGGAGATCCTGTCTCTAAAAAAAAATTTTTTTTTTTTAGAGTTGGAGTCTCACTCTGTTGCCCAGACTGGAGTGCAGTGGCCGCTCCCGGCCACCGCAGCCTCGACCTGCTGGGCTCCAGTGATCTTTCTGCTTCATCCTTCCAAGTAGCCAGAATAACAGGCATGCACTACCACGCCCGGCTGATTTTTTGATTTATTGTAGAGATGAGGTCTCGCTGCTCAGGCGGGTCTCGACCCTGCGGGCTCAGGCAATCCACTCACCTCAACCTCCCAAAGGCGCGGGATTACAGGTTGAGTCACCGAGCCCGGCTTAGGAAAAAAAATTTTAATTAGCTGAGCATGGTGGCACATGTCTATAGTCCCAGCTACTTGGGAGGCAGAGGAGGAAGGATTGAGGTAGAGGAGGAAAGATCACCTGAGCCCAAGAGGTAGAGGCTGTGGTGCGCCATGATCATGCCACTGCACTTCAGCCTGGGTGACTGAATGAAACTCAAAAAAATAAAACACAAAACAAGCTGGGCATGGTGGCTCACACCTGTGATCCCAACACTTTGGGAGGCAGAGGTTGGAGGATTGCTTGAGGTCAGGAGTTCAAGACCTGCCTGGGTAAAATAGCGAGACCTAGTCTCTATTGAAAGAGAGAGACACCCGGGCTCAGTGGCTCAGCCTGTAATCCCGTGCCTTTGGGAGGCTGAGGTGAGTGGACTACCTGAGCCCGCGGGGTCGAGACCCG
>NW_007074645.1:13959-17677 GCF_000164805.1 Carlito syrichta | reverse complement strand
AACAAAAACTAAAAAAAAAAAAAAAAAAGAGAGAGAGAATATGTACCTCTCTCCTGGGGTCTCTCTATCTTCCTAAATAACCTTTTGTCTCTAATCCTTAATGTATCTCTCTCTCTGCATCTTTCTGACTCCTGTGTCTCTGTTTCTGTCTCACCACCTCTATGTTGCTTTCTAAGTCTCAGTCTTCATCTGTGATTCTCCTTTATTTTATTTTTATTATTATTATTTGAGTCAGAGTCTCATTCTGTCACCCAGGCTGGAGTGTAGTGGCACGCTGCTCACACCCACCACAGCCTCTACCTACTGGGCTCAGGCAATCCTTCTGTCTCTGTCTTCCAAGTAGCTGGAACTACAGGCTTGCGCCACCACACCCAGCTAATTTTTTGGTTTATTGTAGAGAAGAGGTCTCGCCATGTTGCCCAGACTGGTCTCGAAACTACGGGCTCAGGCAATCCTCCTGCCTCGGCCTCCCAAAATACTGGGATTACAGGCATGAACCACTGTGCCCGACTATTTTATTATTTAATTTAACTCTCCCTCAACTTGTTCTCAAAGGGATTCCAAGGATTATCTGAGAGGCACTGAGCCTCTCCCAGCTGACTGTGATGTTGGGGTGAGGCCTCAGCTCTCAGGGCCTCTCTGTCCATTGAATCAGGTGGAGAAATTCATGCAAGCGGGGAGGGGTCCCCATCACTGAGGAATGTTTTCTTTTTTTTTTTTGAGTTGGAGTCTCACTCTGTCACCCAGGCAGGAGGGCAGTGGCACACTCATGGCCACTCCAGCCTCCACCTGCAGGGCTCCGGCGATCCTTCCGCCTCAGCCTTCCAAGTAGCCAGAACTACAGATGTGCACTACCACGCCCGACTAGCTTTTGATTTATTATAGAGACAAGATCTCGCCCAGTTGCCCGGACTGGTCTCGAACCCTCAGGCTCAGGCAATCCACTCGCCTCGGCCTCCCAAAGTGCTGGGATTACAGGCTGAACCACTGAACCCGGCCTGGGGAGTATTTTGGCTGCAGTGACTCAAGCCTGTAATCCCAGCACTTTGGGAGGCCGACGTGGGTGAGGATCACTTGAGCCATGATCAGGCCATTGCACTCCAGCCTTGGCGACAGACTGAGACCCTGTTTCAAACCAAAAGTTAATATATTAAAAGATAAATTAATGGGCCATTGCCTTAGTAGACTCTGGTGTGGCCATGTGCTCTTTGAACTATGGCCGTCACCATGTTTCCTAACTTTGGCCGCCTCCTCTCCTTTGGGGAGGTGAATCCTCTCTTTCTCTGTCTTTCCAATTTACTTTCTAAATAAACTATATTTTCCAATCTAAAAAAAAAAGATAAATAAACGAAGGTAGGTTTCTGCTGTCCCACACCCACAAGGTGAGGGCTAGAATCTCACAGAAAGTGGTTGCAGGGATTAGGTTATGTGAGATCCTCCCCTGGCCTGGCCCCACATGCTTGTCTCAGTGCCGGGTTCTGATGCCACATGATAGGTGAGATTCTTTGGAGACACGCGGCCAGGGACAAGAGTCACCCCACGGCAGACAGAGGATTCTGCGTGTGGAGGAGTGAGAGGGACAGAGCTGGGTCAGAGTGAGACAAAGGTCAGAGATAACAAGATAGAGACCACAAATAAATAAATAAACAAGGAAGCAGAGAGATACAGAGATGAAAAGAGAGACAGAGATCTTGTGTTTTCTTCACACCACTCAAAAACATACCTCCAGAGCAGAGGGCCATGTCTCTGTGTGTGTGTGTGTGTGTGTGTGTGTGTGTGTGTGTGTGTGTGTGTGTGAGAGATTGTGTTTATCAGGTTGCTGCAGACAGCCAGGGTGTGCCCAGCCTCGTGATCTGATTGGGTGTGGAAGGCAGATGCTGGGACGGGAGGCTCTGGGTGGACCCTCTCTGCGTGTGCCTGCCTACCTCTGAGCAAGTGTCCTGGGCCAGCACAGGTGACTGCCTGACAGCCCAAACACTGGTCAGACAGCATTCTCCCCATCAGGCCACAGGCTTTTACACTGACTGGGTGTGGCAGGTGATGACTCCATTCCAGGAGTCCTGGGGCTCCCCTGGACCAGTGTGTGTTTGGATGTAGCTCCAGGCACTGAGTGTGTTATGTCTGGGTGTATGGACTTGGGAACAGCCGTCTTACTAGAGAGAGAGACCATCTTTGGAACCAGACTGAGCCGTGAGTCCTTGAGCAGTCTGAGTGACCTCTTTGGGGCTCGGTGTCTGCATCTGTAAGATGGAGATGGTAACTTTGATGGGGGTGTGGTGGGTACCACCCAGCAAAGTGGCAAGGGCTGCCATCTGTTGAGGGCTTGCCACGAATGGGCTTGTCAGCAAATTCTGAAGCTTTAAGTTCAAATACCTCTAAGATCTGTCACCTCCCAGTCCACATCACCATCAGCTCTCACCTGGACCGTCTCAGGGACTGGTCTCCCTACCTCCACGCTGGTTCCCCCAACGTCTGTTCTCCTTACACAGCCATACAGAACCTGCTGAAATCAGCTCACGTACCTTTTCTGCTCAAACTCCTCCCATGCTTCCCAACTCACTCCAGAAAAGTCAGCAGCCTCCCCATGGCCCACAAGACCCTGTGGGATCAGCTTAGTCCTCTGTCTCTTCCGGGCTAGTCCCCTCCTGGCTTTCTCTCTGCTGCAGCCACACAGCCCTCCTCCCCTTCTCTAACTCGCCAGATATGTTCCCACCTTAAGGCCCTTGCACTTGCTGATTCCTAAATTGGGATGCTCTTAGCCCAGATGTCTGCACAGCTTCTCCCTCTCAACTTCTGGTCTTTGCTCAAGTATCACTTCATTTAGACCTCCCCTGACCACCCTCTCCTGCCCCCTCTCTTTTTTTTTTTTTTGAGTCAGTCTCACTCTGTCACCCAGGCTGGAGTGCAGTGGAATGCTCATGGTCACCGCAGCCTTGACCCGCTGGGCTCAGTTGATCCTTCTGCCTCAACTTTCCAAGTAGCTAGAACTACAGGCACGCGCCACCATGCCCAGCTAATTTTTTGATTTATTGTAGAGATGAGATCTCGCCAAGTTGCCCAGGCTGGTCTCGAAGCCGTGGGCTCAGGCACTCCTCTCACCTCGGCCTCCTAAAGTGCTGGGATTATGGGCTTGAGCCACGGCGCCTGGCTGTACTATATAATTTGCTTAATGTACACATTTGTTCATTTATTGTTGGCCGTCCCCTTCCCACTCCCAAAGAGGAACGTCCCAGAAGGACAGAGAACTTTGTCTTGTTGGCTGATGTATCCCCACAGCGCTCACCAGTGCCTGGCACACATAGATATTCAATAAACCTCTGCTGAACGATGCATAGCATGTGCCAGGAATTGTGCTGCAAGCGCTGGGGCTGTGAATTCACGGAGTCCGCACGCGGGGATTTGCCACGCGCTATTTGCTAAGCGCTGAGTATTAATGTCCCCATTTTACAGACAGGAAAACCGAGCGTCTAAGAAGGGAAATCCCGGGACAGAGCGCAGAGGCCTGGAGGACCTGAGATGGATTACCCCGCCGTCAGGGGCGTTCCTGCAGCCCTCAGGGTTGCCTGTGTTTGAACGCAGGATTTCTGCCTTCGTATCTGGGCCCTGCCGCTGCCCGAGTTGTCGCGCGATGGCAGCCAGCTCCGCGTCCCCGACAGCCCCCGACGGCTTCTCCGGCTCTGGGCCCCTGATCTGTGGGTGTCCGCGGCGCTGCGTCCGG
>NW_007074645.1:11726-13206 GCF_000164805.1 Carlito syrichta | reverse complement strand
CTGGCGGCCCCAGCCCGGAGCTGGATCTGGGATCCGAGACCCGGCCGGGGAGGGGTGTCTTGGCGAGGCCCTTGGGCCAGGCGGCCCAGGAGTCACAGCTGTTAGTCGGGGGGAAACTGAGTCCCAGAGAACGCTGACCCTCTTCGTTTGATTCATTCATTCAACCAAGATGGACTGAGCACCGCCAGCGTACCGGTTAGTGCCCTGGGCGACGCGGACACAGCAGGGGACAAAACAGTAGTCCCTGCTCCTGGCAGCCCCGGGCTGACCCCGGCCGCCTCCCCTCGACCTCCCTCTCCAGACCCAGACCCCAAAGGATGGGTCCTCATGCCCGGCCCCCCGGGAGCCGCTTCCCCAGTGCAAAGGGCAGAACACACGCCTCAGCTCCTGAGTCCCCTCTCGGCCTTCCTGCCTGCACCGTCCCTTCCCAACTCCCCCCCAGACTGTCACTTCCTCCTATCCGCATTCCCCACCCCCCACAGGGCATGACTAGAGATGCTGGTCGCAACAGGCAGGTGGCGAATCACTCAGACGTCATCACAGCCGGCTGCGCTGTCACCGAGATGTGTCCCCGGGATGTCATCAAGCAGCCTCGCTCTCCTCCGGCAAACACCTCTGAGGTCCTGTGGGCCTGAAGGAGGGCACTGCCTAGCTGCAGGTGGTACCTCAGTCTCCCAAAGGGAGTCTAGCCAAGCCCTCCCTCCATCAGAAAGTTCTGGAAGGCGCCTTCCTGGTGACCCTCCCTCCTCCTCTGGGCTGCCTTCCTTGAATGCCCCACCCCCACCCCGCTAGGCTCACTGGGGTTAGGCCCCAGCTGGATTCTTGTCTCTCTGATCTCATCCACCTCCACGCCTTCAACTTTGAAAAGCTTTCAAAGCCAGGTCCTCAAAAGGACACTTTTCAAGCCTCCATTTTACCATTTCTTTTTTTTTTTTTTTTGAGTAGGAGTCTCACTCTGTCACCTAGGCTGGAGTGCAGCGGCATGCTCACGGCCACCACAGCCTCGACCTGCTGGGTTCAGGCAATCCTGCCACCTCAGCCTTCCAAGTAGCTGGAAATACAAGCACGCGCCACCACACCTTATTTTTTGATTTATTGAAGAGATGAGGTCTCACCAAGTTGCCCAGGCTGGTCTCGAACCCATGGGCTCAGTCACTTCTCTCACTTCGGCCTCCCAAAGTGCTGGGATGATAGGCATGAGCCGCCACGCCCAGTGATTTTCCCATCTCTAAAATAAGCACAACAAGCTGGGCACAGTGGCCTATGCCTGTAATCCAAATTTACATGGGAGACTGAGGCAGGAGGATTACTTGAGCCTAGAAGTTTGAGACCAACCTGGATAGCCCCATGAGATTCCCCCACTGTCTCAAATAAAAAAAAAATTTTGGCCGGGCTCGGTGGCTCAGCCTGTAATCCCGTGCTTTGGGAGGCCGAGGTGAGTGAATTGCCTGAGCCCGTGGGTTCAAGACCAGCCTGGGCA
>NW_007074645.1:9271-10790 GCF_000164805.1 Carlito syrichta | reverse complement strand
AGAAGGAAGAAAGAAAGAAAGAAAGAAAGAAAGAAAGAAAGAAAGAAAGAAAGAAAGAAAGAAAGAAAGAGAGAGAGAGAAGGAAACGAATTATCTGGGCATCTTCCACCCACACTTCTCCTCCCCCCTCCCAGGGATCACCTTAGGGATGACCCACCATCCACCCTGATACCTGGGTGGGGAACTGGGTCTCATTCCACAGCCTCTCAGTCACCAGCTCTGGTCCTTTCTGCCTCCTGACAGTCTCTCAATTCTGCCCTCTTTTCCTCCTCCTCCTCTTCCCTCTCTTCACAACCCCCTTCCCAAGGTCTGGGCCCCTCTGTGCCCCACTCCCCACCTCAGTGTACCTTCACAAGGCAGCCAGAAAGGTCTTACTAAAGCATAAGCCTGCCTCTGTCCCTGCCCCCTGCTATGGAACCTGCCATGTCTCCCCAGTACCCCTAGGGGAAAAGTCCAAGGCCCTTCTCGTGCCTGTGAGGTCGGGTCCCTGCCGACTTTTCCAGCCTCCTAATTCCTGGCCCTAACGACATGATTCTTCTTGCCTTACAGGATCCTTCAGCTCTGTCCCTCTGCCTGGTAGGTGAGTCCCCCAGCCATCGAGACAACGTAACAACTGGGGCACCTACTCGAGCCCGGTGTCCTCCAGGGACAGGGACTTTACTACCAACTGAAGCTGCCTGACACCTGTAGGCAATCAGTTCTGCCTCAACTTCCACTGAACCCACCTTTGGATACCTGTTTGCCACGTATGCCCTGATCCCCGGGCCATGTGGGACAGGGCAGTTCCTCCCTCCTGTGACATTTAAAGGCAAGAAGAAGCAGTGTTTTTAAGCCCACAGAAAATGCAAGTGTAGACCCTTGACTTCCTGTGACATCTCCCTGACACCCCCTCCGGTTCTCGGAGTAGGCACTAAGGGATATCCGGAGGGATATCAGGATGGGACGGTGCCTTAGACCAAAGGGGAGACCTTGACCCTGAGAGTGTAGGGTGCGGGCTGTACCCACAGCCTGGAGCTGTGTGTCCCATCCCTGGCTTGCAAGGGAGGAAGGAATGTGAGTGCAGCTGGCAGGGCTGGACAAAGTGGTGACTCCCAGGCTGAGCCCTGCCTCTGGCGACAGGAATCTGCCATGGCTCCCCAGTGCCCTTAGTACAGGCCAGGGCCTGGTGACTGTCCCCAGCCTGAGCCCGACCCTAGTCATGGATACACCCTCAGTCCTGAAACTGGCCCAGACGTGTGCCCCAGCATCCCCCCACCCCCACGGTAGAAACAACCCAAGAAGTCAGACTCTCACCCCCAGCCTGCAGGTCTCCCTCTGACTTCCTGTGACACACCCCCATAGAGGCTGGCCTTGACCCCAGGCACGGGAAGGGGCCCATTCGGGGTGGCAAGAGATTGGGGACAGGGGTGGGGAGGGAGAATGGGGACAGGAGGAGGGCAGGTGGCGGCAGGGGATGAATCCCGGTTGGGGACAGAGTTGGGGGGCGGAGGTGGGCATGAAAATGAGGGTGGGGAAGCAG
>NW_007074645.1:5390-8476 GCF_000164805.1 Carlito syrichta | reverse complement strand
TCGACCCGCCGGGCTCCGGCGATCCTCCCGCCTCAGCCTTCCAAGTAGCTGCAGCTACAGGTGCGCGCCACCACCCCTGGCTCATTTTTTGAGTTGTTGTAGCAGCGCGGTCTCGCCAAGTTGCCCGGGCGGGTCCCGAGCCCCTGAGCTCAGGCAGTCCTCTCGCCTCGGCCTCGCCAGGTGCTGGGATTCCAGGCTTGAACTACCGCGCCCGGCCTACGCCCGTCGTATTTCTTTGTTTTTACGATTTCTGAAATCAGACCTTCCTGAGTCCGTCACCCATACTCATTTTATAAAGGGGGAAACGAAGGTGCAGAGAGGAGCTGGGTGGAGACCTGGCAGAATGATTTGCAAGGTTCCATCGTTCCGTTTCAGCTTGGGCACGTCCTTTAACGGGGAGCTCACTACCTCTCAGAAAGCGATTTGGCTTTTGTAGTAGTCATTCAACGTATATACACCAAGGGCCTGCTGTGTGCCAGGCAGATGAGGACGCAGCGTGAACAAGAGATCCTTGCCCTCATGCGGCTGTTGTTTCGGGGGTGAGTGAGATGGTTTCAGATTGCGGCAAACGCTGTAAGGAAAATAAGAGGGAGCTGGACGCAGTGGCTCACACCTGCAATTCCAGCACTTTGGGAGGCCAAGGTGAGAGCATTGCCTGAGCCCAGGGGTTCGAGACCAGCCTGGACAACTTAGTGAGACTTCGTCTCTACAATAACTGAAAAAATTAGCCAGGCGTGGTAGCGCACGCCTGTAGCTCCGGCTACTTGGAAAGCTGAGGTGGAAGGATGGCCTGAGCCCAGCAGCTCGAGGCTGCAGTGGCCATGAACGTGCTACTGCACTCCAGACTGGGGGTCAGAGTGACACTCCCACTTAAATAAAAAAAAAAAGGAAAATAAGAAAATAAGATAGGATGACATATTAAAACAAAGAGGAGACTGAGTGTGGTGGCTCACCTCTGCAATTGCACAATTCCAGCACTTTGGGAGGCCGAGGCAGGAGGATTGCTTGAGCCCTGGAGTTCAATACCAGCCTGGGCCACATAGTGAGACCTGTTTTTTCTTTTTGTTTTTTTGTTTTTGAGTTGGAGTCTCACTCCGTCACCCAGGCTGGAGTGCAGTGGCATGCTCATGGCCACCCCAGCGTCGACCTGCTGGGCTCTGGCGATCCTTCTGCCTCAGCCTTCCAAGTAGACAGAACTACAGGTACGTGCTACTATGCCCACCTAATTTTTGATTTATTGTAGAGACGAGGTCTTGCCAAGTTGCTTGGGCAGGTCTCAAACCCGCAGACTCAGGCAATCCACTTGCCTCAGCCCCCAAAGTGCTGGGATTACAGACTGAGCCACCGACCCTGGCCGAGGCCTGGTTTCTACAAAAATTAAAAACATTAGGCAAGCATGGTGTCACACACCTGTAGTCCCAGCTACTCGGGAGGCTGAGGAGGAAGGATCGCCTGAGCCCAGGAGATCGAGGCTGTGGTGAGTTGAGATCATGCCGCTGCATTCCAGCCTGGGCAACAGAGTGAGACCCTGACTCAAAATAAACTAAAATCAAATAAAATAAAGGGGACACTTTTGTAAGAATCTTCAGGGAAGGCCTTACTCTGAGGCAGTGACACTTAACTGCTACCCGAATGAAGAGAATGGGCGTCTGCAACACCTTGGGTCTAATTCAGTCACCTCAACCACTTCCTACACCTGGAGATAGAAGCCTGAAGAGACACTAACTGGGCACTGAGTTTGCAGAATGCAGATTGCATGAGCTTCCACTGTGTGACTGGTTCCCTCCTGTGCCTGGGAGCTCATTACCCATCAACATAGAGGTACCATGTCATTAGTAGTAGTAATATTGGTCACTATTTTAAAAACGATAGCTACCAGCTGGGGGCGGTGGCTCACGCCTGTAATCCCAGCAGTTTGGGAGGCAGAGGCGAGAGGATTGCCTGAACCCATGGGTTCGAGACCCACTGGGCAACTTGGTGAGACCTTGTCTCTACAATAAATCAAAAAAATTAGCTGGGTGTGGTGGTGCACGCCTGTGGTTCCAGCTACTTGGGGGAGGCTGAGGCAGAAGGATTGCCTGAGCCCAACAGGTGGAGGCTGTGGTGGCCATGAGCGTGTCACTGCATTCCAGCCTGGATGACAGAGTGAGACTCCAACTAAAAACAAAATAAAAATGATAGCTACCAGGTATCCAGCACCTACCCTCTGCCAAGCACCTCACCAGTGTTATTGCACTGAATGCCCACCCTAACCCGAGGAGGTAAGGTCCTGTTCCCATCCCCCATGGACAGATGAGGAAGCCTGTTTCCCCATCTCTCCCACTTCCCGGCCACATGGCCGGTTTTCTAGCAGTGACATCCAGTTTGTCCTTTGGGAAGCTGCTCCTTTCTAAACTTCAGTTCACCTGCTTGACTATGGGCTCGCCCAGTCCTCCCTTTCCAGGGAAGGGCGCATGACCCAGGCCAGCCAATCAGAGCATCCCCAGCTCCTCTGCCCTCTGATGTGATTGGTTCAGGGATAAGCATGTGACCCAGCTGAGGCCAGTGAATGATGGCCCTGGGATTTTTGCTGGAACCATTAGACAGGAGACCATTCTTCCCTCTGGGATTGCTGCAAGGGTGATATGTAAGCCTAGAGCTGCTGAGGCCATCTTTGCGACCTCTAGGAGAGTCAACGTGAGGGGGGAAAATCAGAAGAATATAGAACCCAGAGATAGGACAGAGACTTCAAGTTATCAGTTGAGCTCCTGGATCAAGCTGTGACTGAAGCCAGTGTTATCACTTGACTTCTTTGGGAGAAGAATCGATACATTTCCCTAAATCACTTTGTACCTGAAGCCAAGAGACTCCTGATGAATTCATGGTCCCTCTCCAAATCCCCAAGAACTGGTCCTGATACCCCTCACTGCCCTAGTCCTGGGGAATGCATCACTGTACCCCGTTGGGCCCAAATTCATTCCACACTGTGACCCCCTGGAAGCCTGGACTGCTTGGGAGAGTCCATGTCTCCTATGGGTGTGCGTTCATGAGCAGACACATCTGTGGGAGCCCAGAGTCGGCGCATCTTTTTTTTTTTTTTTGAGTTG
>NW_007074645.1:1811-5370 GCF_000164805.1 Carlito syrichta | reverse complement strand
ACTCACCTCAGCCTCCCAAAGGCACGGGATTACAGGCTGAGCCACCGAGCCTGGCAAGTCGGCGTATCTTTATGCCCGCGGGCACAGACTGACCGAGAACCTGACCTCGGAGGCTGTTCTCCTGACCAGGGCCACTTTCCACACTCATTGCTGGCTTTTGGCAAGTGTCTTAGTCAGTTCCGCTGCTGTAACACAATATCATAGAGTAAGAGATTTAGAAACGCAGAATTAAGCCAGCCGTGGTGGCTCATACCTGTCATCCCAGCACTTTGGGAGGCTAAGGCGAGAGGATTGCCTGAGCCCACGGGTTCGAGACCAGCCTGGGCAACTTGGCGAGACCTCGTCTCTATAATAAATCAAAAAATTAGCCAGGCGTGGTGGCGTGCACCTGTGGTTCTAGCTACTTGGAAAACTGAGGCGGAAGTATCGCCTGAGCCCAGCAGGTCGAGGGTGCGGTGGCTGTGAGCATGTGACTGCACTCCAGCCTGGGCAAAAGAGTGAGACTCTGACTCAAAAAAAAAAAAAAGAAGAAAGAAAGTAACACCAAAGTGATTGCTCCCTCTTCTGGAAGCAGGAAGTCTCCACTTCAGGGTGCCAGCATGGCATGGCCTTTCCTCTGGGTTGCAGACTGACCGTATCTCCACACTGTGAAAAAGGAGTGGTCCATTGTGATGGCTCACACCTGTGATGCCAGCACTTTGGGAGGCTGAGGCTGGAGGATCGCTTGAGGCCAGGAGTTCGAGACCAGCCTGGACAACATAGTGAGACCTCATCTCTACAAAAACCATTAAAAAAATTAGCTGGGTGTGCTGTTACACACCTGTAGTCCCAGCTACTCAGGAGGCTGAGGTGGGAGGATCGCTTGAGCCCAGGAGGTCAAGGTTATGGTGAGCTACGATCCTGTCACTGGACTCCAGCCTGGGCGACAGACCAAGACCCTATCTCAAATAAAGAAAAAAGGACAAGCACACTTTCAGGGGTCCCTTTTATAAGGGCACTAATTCTGCTGGGCACAGTGGCTCACGCCTATAATCCCAGCACTTTGAGAGGCTGAGGTGAGAGGATTGCCTGAGCCCATTAGTTCGAGACCAGTCTGGGCAACTTGGCAGGACCTCATCTCTACAATAAATCAAAAAATTAGCCGGGCACGGTGGTGCGTGCCTGTAGTTCCAGCCACTCGGAAGGCTGAGGCGGAAGGATTGCCGGAGCCCAGCAGGTCAAGACTGCGGTGACCGGGAGCAAATCACTGTCCTCCATCCTGGGTAACAAAGTGAGATTCCAACTCAAAAAAAAAAAAAAAAAATCGGGCGGACTCGGTGGCTCAGCCTGTAATCTCAGCACTTTGGGAGGCTGAGGTGAGTGGATTGCCTGAGCCCACGGGTTCGAGACCCGCCTGGGCAACTTGGTGAGACCTCATCTCTACAATAAATCAAAAAATTAACCAGGCGTGGTAGCGCGTGCCTGTAGTTCCAGCTACTCGGAAGGCTGAGGCGGAAGGATCGCCGGAGCCCAGCAGGTCGAGGCTGCGGTGGCCGGGAGCGGCCACTGCACTCCAGCCTGGGCGACACAGGGAGACTCCAACTCAAAGTAAACAAACAAACAAACAAATAAATAAATAAAAAATATATAAGGGCACTCATTCCACTCATGAGGGCGAGGCCTTCATCATGTTGAGGGTTAAGATTCCAACATATGAACTTGGAAGGGGCATAAGCTTCAGTCCATTGCAGTGAAATTATCCTCTCACATCCTCGGCCTTCTCCCACTGCCAGGATTTCAGGATTTCTGATCGCTGATGACCTCCTGGTCTCAGTCCTGCCACCTAGATCCATGTGTCTGGCTGCCTCTTGGACACCTCCCCCAGGATGTCACACGGGATTTCACCCTGACCTCAATAGCTTCTGCCACACCTTTGCCTCCTCCTGCTGGGTTCTGCTCCTGACCCGTCTCCTGGGCCAGAGGCCTGGACCTCACCCTGGACGCGCCTCCTCTGAAGTCTCACAGCTCATCACTTCTCTCCATTCTGTCTTTCAAAGATTTTATATGTTTCTCCACCCCTACCTCCTTGTACCCCGGCCTCCTTCCTGGCCTCCTGTCCCAGTCCCACTCACTCCCATCCAGGGGGCTCTCACTAAACCACAGACCTGCCTCAGTCAGTTCCCTCCACTCCTCAGAACCTGCTATGGCTCCCTAGTACTCCAGGTGTCTGACCTACAAGGCCTTAAGTGCTGCTACCTTGTTTGTTTGTTTTTTTTTGGTCAGAATCTCACTCTGTTGCCCAGGCTGGAGTACAGTAGCACACTCACAACCACTGCAGCCTCAACCTGCTGGGCTCAGGTGATCCTTCACCTCAGCCTTCCAAGTAGCTGGAACTGCAAGCACACACCACCATGCCTGGCTAATATTTTGATTTATTGTAGAGACGAGGTCTTGCCATGTTGCCCAGGCTGGTCTCGGACCCCTGGACTCAGGCAATCCTCTCGCCTCCGCCTCCCAAAATGCTGGGATTACAGGCGTGAACCACCGTGCCTGGCCAGCTAGTACCTTTTTTGATCCCATTTCTTGTCCCCTCTCCTCTGTGGCCCCAGATACAGATTCACCCGGCCCTCAAACACTATCTAAACAGACTGCCAAGGGCACCATGCTCCTGCAGGCATCTTGACCTTGAAATTTCTCTTCTGGCTGCTGGGTGTATTATTCCCTTTCTCCCCAACCTAGCGAACATCTCCCTTCATCAAGGTCCGACTCAACCACTCTTCCCCCGCAGAAACCCTCCCCTCACTCCCACTATTGAGGCTGGGCTCCCTCCTCTCAAGGAGCCTTGTAAACCCCTCACTCCTATGTGCAGCAACACCAGTTCCCATTGGTGGGGTGCTAGCCCCTGTCAGGCAGCAGGACAAGTCCTGTGCATGCACCATCTCACAGAGTCCCCTGTCACCTGTAGGGAATGGGAACAAACACTCTCAGTTTCTAGAAGAAGAAACTGAGACAAGAGACTCACTGAACCTGGACGTGGTGGCTCACACCTGTAATCCCAGCATTGGGAGGTGGAGGCAAGAGGATTGCCTGATCCCAGGGGTTTGACACCAACCTGGGCAACTTGATGAGAGCTCATCTCTATAATAGATCAAAACAAAACAAAGCAAAAATCCTAGCCTGGCATGGTGGTGTACACCTGTAGTCCCAGCTGCTAGGGAGGCTGAGGCCGACGGATCACCTGATCCCAGGAAGTTGAGGCTGCAGTGGCTGTGAGTGTGCCTCTGCACTTCAGCCTGACTGATAGAATGAGACTCCAACTCAAAAAAAAAAGAAAAGAAAAAGAAAGACAAGATAGTATGACATGCTAAAAAAAAAAAAAAAGATGAGGCGGGGTGTGGTGGCTCATGCCTGTAATCCCAGCACTTTGGGAGGCAGAGGCGACAGGATTGCCTGAGCCCAGGGGTTCAAGACCAGCCTGGGCAACTTGGCGGGACCTTGTCTCTACAATAAATCAAAAAACGATAGCCGGGCTCGGTGGCTCAGCCTGTAATCCCGCGCCTTTGGGAGGCTGAGGTGAGTG
>NW_007074645.1:0-1358 GCF_000164805.1 Carlito syrichta | reverse complement strand
CCACGCCCGGCTAATTTTTTGATTTATTGTAGAAATGAGGTCTCACCAAATTGCCCAGGCAGGTCACGAACCTGCGGGCTCAGGCAATCCACTCACCTCCGCCTCCCAAAGCACTGGGATTACGAACTGAGCCACCGAGCCTGGCCTGTATGCGTAATTTTAAATATTCTAGTAGCCACACTAAAATAAGAACAACTTAATAAGTGAGCATAAATTTATGAATTTTATTGAACAAGATATATCAGAAATATTTTCTCAACATGTACTCAGTGTCCACAATTATTCTTTTTATTTATATATATTTGAGTCAGAATCTCACTCTGTCACTCATGCTGGAGTGCAGTGCCACGCTCACAACCATTGCAGCCTCAACCTGCTGGGCTCAGGCTATCCTTCTGCCTCAGCCTTCCAAGTAGTTAGCACCACAGGTGCATGCCACCACATATGGCTATTTTTAAAAAAATTTATTGTAGAGATGAGGTCTCGCCAAGTTGCCCAGGCTAGTCTCAAACCAGTAGGCTTAGGCAATCCTCTCACCTCAGCCTCCCAAAGTGCTAGGATTATAGGTGTGAGCCACTGTGCCCAGTCTACATACATATTTTTAAATAGAGACAGAGTCTGGCTATGTTGCCCAGGCTAGTGTCAAATTCCTGGGCTCAGGTGATTCTCCCACCTTGGCCTCCCAAAGTGCTGGGATGACAGGTGTGCACCACCACACTGGGTTTTTGACAATCATTTGGAGTCTGTCCTGTGAAAGAGAAAATGTCTCTGCTCTACACTGACAGTTGAAAAATGAAAAACTCCTTCAAAGGGCAAGTACTCCAGCATTCTAGCCTGGAAGGGGCATGGGCCATGACAGACATCAGCCCACCTTCCGGTCTAAACCCTGTCACATGTATTCCTGTCCTCAAGTTTCTGTTCTGTTCTGTTTTGTTTTTGAGTCGAGGTCTCAGTCTGTCACCCAGGCTGGAGTGCAGGGGCATGCTCACAGCCACCACAGCCTCAACCTGCTGCGCTCAGGTGATCCTTCCACCTCAGCCTAACGAGTAGCTGGAACTACAGGCGTACACCACCAAACCCAGATAATGTTTTGCATTATTGTAGAGATGAGGTCTCCCCTTGTTGCTCAGGCTGATCTCGACCCCCTGGCCTCAGACACTCCTCTCACCTCTGCCTCCCAAAGTACTGGAACAACAGGCATGAGCCACTGCACCTGGCTGACGTTTCTGTTTTGATCTGTGTAGAGTGTGGGTTGAATAATATCTTCTCCAACCCCGCCAAAGCTGTGTCCACTGGAAACCTGGGAATGTGATCTTATTTTTATTTTATTTTATTTTATTTTTTTGAGTTGGAGTCTC
>NW_007074644.1:0-1103 GCF_000164805.1 Carlito syrichta | reverse complement strand
GGGCTCAGGCAATCCACTCATCTCAGCCTCCCAAAGGCGCAGGATTACAGGCTGAGCCACCGAGCCCGGCTCACACCCAGCTAATTTTAAAAAATTTATTAGAGACTGGATGCGGTGGCTCACGTCTATAATCCCAGCACTTTGGGAAGATGAGAGAATTGCTTGAGCCTATGAGATCAAGACCAGCCTGGGCAACTTGGCAAGACCTCGTCTCTACATCAAAAAAATTAGCTGCATGTGAGGTGCATGCCTGTAGTTCCAGTTACCTGGAAGGCTGAGGCAGAAGGATCACCTGAGTCCAGCAGGTAGAGGCTGCGATGGCCATAAGCGTGCCACTGCACTCCAGCCTGGGCATTAAGAGTGGGACTCCTACTTAAAAAACAAACAAACAAAAACCAAATACAGATCGGGAAGAAGCTTCTAGCAGCCAAGGAACACCAGAGACTGCCAGCAAACCCCCAGACACCAGGTGGGAGGCACAGAGCAGATCCTCACAGGCTCCAAAAGAACCAACCCTGCTGACACCTGGACCTTGTGTTTGCAGCCTCCGGAAGGCCGATACTGGGTGTCTAAGCCATTCAGTGAAAGGACATAACAGGAGTTAATATAGCCAAAGAGCAGCCATGCTAACACTGCCTCGTTGTCATGTTTCTCTAGCAGTTCACTTTCATTTATCCTCTAATCGATAGCCAAGGACAGAACCGTTTTCTCAGAGGCAGCTATTGATAATTGCTTTACAACCCCCCTCCCCAGCTTGTCTTGTACTGATTAGCTTTTCTATTTCAAGTATTTGCCTCCACCTGAAGACCCAAGTTAACCCAATCGGTCCTTTGTGACCTTTATAACACAGACCCCATCACCATGGCAGCAATCCACCCATCTGCCTGCTGTCTTTTGGTTTTTGTTTTTGAGTTGGAGTCTCACTCTGTCGCCCAGGCTGGAGGGCAGTGGCATGCTCCCAGCAACCGCAACCTTGACCTACTGGGCTCAGGCAATCCTTCCATCTCAGCCTTCCAAGTAGCTGGAACTACAGGCGTGTGCCACCACACCCAGCTAACTTTTTTTTTTTTAATTTATTGAAGAGATGAGGTCTCACCAAGTTG
>NW_007074643.1:2357-5029 GCF_000164805.1 Carlito syrichta | reverse complement strand
TCCCCCCCACCTCGCAGGAGGCAGTCCTGGGGAATCTTCTCTCGCGCTGGGCAGACAGAGAGGTGGACCGGTTGCGGGTTTCTGGGAGGGGGATTGGGAGGTCGGGGGGGGCCCCCCCGAAGCCATACAGCCGGGTCTTTGGGCAGATTATTTAAATGGTTGCCAGGGCCTCAGCTGTCTCACCTGGATAGTGGGGCTGCTGGGTGCAGTGGCCCACGCCTGTGGGTCCCAGCATTTTGGGAGGCCAAAGCGGCAGGATCGCGGGAGCCCAGGAGTTCAAGACCAGACTGGACGACGTAGCCAGGCCCTGTCCCTTTAAAAACAAACAAAAAAGAGGGGAAATTCTCAGCCACGGGAGGGCTGGTAGCAGGTAGAGTCAGAGGCTGGCACACTGCGGGTTAGCCCCAGACCCCTTCTAGACCGTGCAGGATCCTGGGTTTTCTCGAGGTACCAAGGGGAGTCTCACTTTTTTGTTTTTGGCAACTATCAACTCTTTTGGGGCACTCCCCATGCACGATATACCACATGTCCACGTGCAGTCTCTGGCTTAGTCCTCCTTGTGGTCTAACTACCGTGCCCAGGTCATTTTATTTATTTTTGTATTTTATTGCTTTATTTTTCTTAGAGACGAGGTCTCACTGCGTTGCCCAGGCTGGTCTTGGATCCAGAAGCGATCCTCCCGCCTCAGCCTCCCAAAGTGCTGGGATGACAGGCGTGAGCGGCCGCACCTGGCCACTGTGCGTGTTTTATTTTATTTTTGTTTTTGAGTTGGAGTCTTACTCTTGTCACCCAGGCTGGAGGGCAGGGGCACCCTCACGGCCACCGCGGCCTCGACCTGCTGGGCTCAGGTGATCCTCCCGCCTCGGCCTTCCAGGTCGCCCAGCTCCTGTCTCGATTTATTGTGAAGACGAGGTCTCGCCAAGTTGCCCAGACTGGCCTTGACCCCGTGGGCTCGGGCAGTCTTCTCGCCTCCGCCTCCCAAAGCGCTGGGCTTCCAGGCGTGAGTCACCGCGCCCGGCCACTGCACCCATCCTAAAGACGAGGCCGGGGAGACTCTGGCCACTGAAGGCACGTTTGGCTCCCTTGAGGTGACGGGTGAGCGGCCTGGTCCTGCAGGCCGCCTGCGTGCACCCCCGTCGTGGTGAGCCCTGGGCCTGACCCACTTCCAAAGGCAAGGGCCAGATTTCGGCCTCTGTGCTGTGTGACCTCGGGTCAGCCCTCTCTGGGCTCTGGAGCTCCCCATCCGTGGGGCTGGCTTCCCGCCGTCCACCGAGGGGCCCTGCCGTGTTGGGGACACACCCAGGATCTGTGGGCGTCATGGGCCCTGGGCGCCAGGCCCCGTTTCCGGGAAAGGCCAGAAGAAGCCCAGGGTTTGGGGTAAAACAGCCTGGTTTTTTTTTAATGGTGGTAACGATGACACATTTTTAAAGAAAACTAGAGAGACATTTGTGGGGGCCTAGGCAACCCCCAGGTCCGGTGCAGCAAAATGCCAGGCCCCTGGGGTGCAGAGAGATCAGTGTGCATTTATGGAGTGCTTACTGTATGCATTTTGGGATTTTTCTTGTTTGATTTATCCAGTCCTCACCACGTCACCCCGGGAGGTGGGTACTTAGGAGAGGAGGAGACTGAGAGGCCCAGAGAGGGAGAGGCATTTGCCCAGAGTCACAGAGTGGGCCTGCAGCGCGGCTGAGCTTTGAACTGTTAGTTCCCCTGGCTCCAAAGCCAGATTGGGGTGGGGGAAGGGGGGTAATGATGGGTTAGCCTTCAGTAGGCTAGACGGGACAGGCGCGGTGGCTCACGCCTGTCTTCCTAGCACTTTGGTTGGGAGGCTGAGGCAGGAGGACGGCCAGAGCCCAGGAGTTCGAGACCAGCCTGGGCAACATAGCGAGACCCCCCCCCATCTCTACAAAAATAAAAAAGAAAACGGATGCGGCGACACCCACCTGCAGTCCCAGCTACTCGGGGCGAAGGTGGGAGGGCTGCTTGAACCCAGGAGGTCGAGGCTGCAGTGAGCTTTGACTGCGCCACTGCACTCCAGCCCGGGCCACAGAGCAAGATCCTGTCTCTGAAAAATGTCAAAGGAAGAAAATAAGCGGTTGGGGGGAACAGAGGGGTCTGGGGGGACCCCAGGCCAGGCCAGCCCGGAGCCAGACCGGGCGGCTCCAGGACTTCTCGGGCTCTTCACGGTTTCTGTTTGGGGCTGGAAAATTGTCCCCAGTGACCGAGAGCTGGGGCTGCTCTTGGCTGTGTGACCTTGGGTCCGTTCCTCGTCCTCTCTGGGCAGCCTTTGCGTCATGTGGACGGTGGACGGCGGACGGGGAGCGAGCAGGAGGACGGCCCTGCTGGCCGCGCCGGGGCTCGCGGGAGGTGAAGGCGTCACGCCCTGGCAGGCGTTTGCTCTGACTTCTGTTGTTTTGATCGCGGGCTTCCTTTTCCTGCCACGTAGGCGGGGCTGGTCCCCACTTTTCAGCGGGGTCCCCGAGGCTCCCCCTCAGCACGGCGCCCCAGAGAACTCGACCGTGGCCAACTCCCCTGCCCCCAAATCCAGTGCCCCCCACCCCCTCTTCGATGTCTGTGGCCTGGCCGGCACAGTGGCTGACGCCTGTCAGGCCAGCCCTTGGGGAGGCAGAAGCAGGAGGATCGCGCGCTTGAGGCTGGGAGTTCAGACCCGC
>NW_007074643.1:1557-1765 GCF_000164805.1 Carlito syrichta | reverse complement strand
TCTGCAGTGCTGGGGTTTCAAGGAGCACTGGGCCGGAGCCCACCCCTCCCAGCGGGCCGTCCAGGGAGGGACTGGGTGTCAGAGAGAGCGACTCGGACTCCCAGGCGGAGGATGCCTGAGGAAGGCTGCCTGCAGATGGGGCTCGCAGCTGGGGCATTGCGGAATGAGTAGGAGCCTGGGGGTCGGGGAAGGGGAAGGGCCTGGGAAT
>NW_007074643.1:0-1517 GCF_000164805.1 Carlito syrichta | reverse complement strand
CAGTACTACGAGATGTCCTACGGCCTGAACATCGAGATGCATAAGCAGGTAGCAGGCCGCGCGCCCCCCGCCCCCCGCCGCAGCGCCCACGCCCCTCGGCCGCACCGGGCGGCCTGTTCTCCTGGCTCTCTGGGGCTTTTTCCCGGGGGAGGGGCGGCCTTCCCGGGCTCCCCCCCCCCCCCCGCGCTCCCTCCAGCCCCCCTCGCCCCCTTGGGCGGAGCGACAGACCCCGCGGGCGCCGCCTGGGGCTCAGGCACGGTGTGTTCCAGGCGGAGATCGTCAAGCGGCTGAACGGGATCTGCGCCCAGGTCCTGCCGTACCTGTCCCAGGAGGTGAGTGGCCGCGGGGGTGGCGGCCCCTCCGGACCCCCCGGGCCTGCACCCAGGCCAGGGGAGGGGAACCCCAGGCCGCAGGGGGGATGGGGAGGGGGGAGCCCGGGTCCCCCAGCTCCCGCGGAGAACGTCAGGGGTGAGGAAACCCACCAAGAAAGCCGTTTCTCATCGAGAACGGGGGTCTCGCCCTGCTGCCCAGGCTGGTCTCAGACTCCTGGCCTCGAGCGATCCTCCCACCTCGGCCTCCCAAAGTTGTGGGATGGCCGGCGTGAGCCACCGCGCCCGGCCAGCGCCTGGGACGGTTTCCCCATCTCTCTGCTCCCCTCCACCCCCCGGAGACTCCCCTGCAGGGTCCTGGGGGCTGCTCGGGGCCAAGGGCAGGCGGAGGCCGGGCAGTCACACGTCCAGAGACGCAGGCAGCCACGCAGACACACAGCACAGGGCGGTGCACAGACACGTGCACTGTGCAGACACGTCTGGAAACGTGCGGACAGGCATGTGTAGTCACAGGTGTAGACGTGAGCACATGTGACCAGTGGACCTGGTGCCTGTCTCTTGTCTCCCTTTAGTTTTTTTTTTGGTGTGCATGGGATCCCGTCATGTGGCCTGGGCTGTCTGCATCCCCTTTCTCAGGGTTCTGAGGTTTGGCGTGAGGCCACTCCGTGCACCCCGCCAGCCTCAGGCCTAGCTGCTACCCTGCCAGGGTTACTGTCAGTTGCTTGTCATCTTCTCTCTAATCTTACCTGTGTCTTGGAATCCTGGGGCCTCTGGACTCCCCCAGGGAAAATTCTGGAAGGACACAAGGAAAGCCCCAGTAGACTTCTGTGCTTTTTAAAAAAAATTTCTTCCCCGTAACGGGCTTCCTGGTGGCCAAGACCAAAAAGGAAGAAGGGGAATTCCAGTCGGAGACGGAGAGAGGGGCTTAGATGGGCGGATCTCCCAGCACAATGTCAAGCCTTGTAAGATCGGGACCCAGTTGAGCGCAGTGGCTCACAGTGTAATCCTAGCACTGTGGGAGGAGGAGGCAGGAAGAGCCCTTGGCCTGTGAGTTCGAGACCAGCCTGGGCCACATAACGAGACCAGCCCCATCTCTACCCAAAAGAAGTTTTTTGGGTTTTTTTTTTCTTGAGTTGGAGTCTCACTCTGGCCCACACCGGAGTGCCGTGGCCGCTCCGGGCCACCGCA
>NW_007074642.1:0-949 GCF_000164805.1 Carlito syrichta | reverse complement strand
TTAGCTGTTTGTACTTCCTCATCTCTTGGACCTCTTGTGGCCTTTTCCCCCATCCTGCATTTGGGTCCTGCTAAGATCTGGGAGAAGTGATCACAAGTAGACCCCCTAGCCTGGGGAGGGCAAGTTCAGTTGGGCACACTTCCTGAACTTTTTAGAGTGCCAGACCCTGTCCAAGATGCTGGAGATGCGCACTCGCTGACACCCAGCCCTCGCTGGCCACCAAGCTGGAAGGTTGAGCTCCCCATCTAGACATGGCCCAGAAAAACCCGCAGAAATGACCCACAGCTGCTGACACGCCCCTCTCTCCCCACAGCTGTGGATCATGCCCGCCTTCGGGGCCCGCCCACACTTCAGCAACACAGTGGAGGTGAACTTCTATGGCTATTCCCTCTGGGCGGCCATCGTCAACATCTGCCTGCCTTTTGGCATCTTCTACCGCATGCATGCTGTCTCCAGCCTGCTGGAGGTCTACGTCCTCGCCTGACACTCTGACAAAGACATGGTGGGGGGAAAGGGGCCTCAGCTCATGCCCTCCCAGAGCTCCCTCTGGGAATGAATCCCAGCTGGTGCCATATTTCTGCTCATGTCCTGCTGGCCCCAGAGTGGGATTTTCACAAAAGTTATTTTTCCAGGATGAGTTTTTAATCACAATGAGAGCATGCCCACCCATCCCAGCATGACCCTGGACATGAGGCCACTGGGGAAGAAAGACCTCTCTCGGCAGTATTTCTAGGACCAGGCAAGATCTGGATTTGCCAGCTCTGGACTCCATCCCTGATCCCAGCTCCTGTACCAGGCCTGGAGAACCAATAAACCTGTGATTTGTCCCCCACTCCCCACTTCTTGTCCCCATCATCCCATCTGAGAGGGTCATAGGAGGGGACCTCTGGGGTCAGAGCTGAAAGGGCCCCTGAA
Organism: Carlito syrichta; assembly: GCF_000164805.1. Lineage (NCBI taxonomy): Eukaryota > Metazoa > Chordata > Mammalia > Primates > Tarsiidae > Carlito > Carlito syrichta. Next base: position 34 of record NW_007074642.1, on the reverse strand, counting down.
AATTTTCTTCTTTTTTTTTTTTTTTTTTTTTTTT
>NW_007074641.1:0-949 GCF_000164805.1 Carlito syrichta | reverse complement strand
TCTTTCAACTTAGAGACTCATTCAGCCCTCAGTAGCGCCTCACGTCTGCTATGGCTTTGCAGTACAGCTGCAAGAATGTTTACTGTGTAATAGATACATATTTCATCCCCCTCACATAATAAAGATCTTGCAGCCCCCTCCCCAATACCAATTCTTATTCTGAAGATAACCCATCACTTGTGCTGCTAATACTTGACTGTTTGCGTAATTGGAAAACTAGATCCGAAGGCCTGAAACTGAACCTTCAAAATAAAATGAGTAGCGAGGGTTATGGCAAATAGTTTAGGTAAACACACATATGAGGAGAAAGGGGAAAAGGAAATGAAGTTGTGGGAAGCAAAGTGGAGTGACAGACCACATTCAGTCGGGGCAGATGTCTATATTGAGTGCAAGGGAACACTAGGAACAGCTCTTGTGGATTCTGTGCACATGTCTGGAGCCGCCAGCTCCCTCCATGGCAGGTCCAAGAACGGAGCTACAGGAGGAGGCCGTTCCAGTTTTAGAAGCTCCATGTGAAGATGAGAATGGCATGTGGTGGGATAGTGCCAGGTTGCCCAGTGGCACAGTAGGCATAGTTTGCAGACATAGTCAATTTGACTCTCTGACTCATCTTTCCCAGGGTGACATTCCCAGTCACAGAGCACCTCCTGCTTGCCTAGGATAAACTTAAAGCACTTGTTTCTGTCCCAGCAGGAGTCAGATTTCTTTTCGTCTTCAAGCGTCCCTGTGTCATATACGATGCAGGGCTGGCCTAGCTTCTGGAAGGTGCTCCTGACTCCACCTGTACTACCGTGGCACCAGGGCAGGTGGGCAGGGGCACAGCCTGTGGCGTGGACACGTGGGCCTGGCAGCAGTTCCATGGCTCTACCTTGTCCCTCTGCACATCCCCTGCGCTCATGTGTGTGACAGGAGTGGTCTTATTAAATGAAAACTATTTAAGACTGTGCTA
>NW_007074640.1:0-1140 GCF_000164805.1 Carlito syrichta | reverse complement strand
TATATTCTTTGTCTAGGTACACACATGCTGTCTTCTCTCTCTCTCTCTCTCTCCCCCCCCATCTGTCTCTGCTTCTTTCTCTCTAACATACACACTCAGGCGCACACATGCTTACATATATACATATATAGACCCCTACATACCACCATGATAAACCAAAATAAGACAAAACTTATGACAGTGTGGAACTCAATTTAAAATGCTGTATAATGTCAGTGAGGTAGTTAAGAGCTCAATTTATTCAAATAATGTGAACGAAATAGTGTGTGGATAGGCAAGTTACGATGGTAGACAGAATTAGGCTTTTAAGATTCTCGTCAAAACAATTCACCTCACTTCATTTTTTTAATATATTATATTGCTGTCTGATGGCCTTAATCTCCTCAAATGGGGCAATGTTTTAATGATAATAGTGAGCAAATATTTCTGTTTCTCTAAACTTATTGAATTATGTATATTTCCATAGACAATTTGTTTTTGTTTGATACAGAAAAGTCCTTTTATAAAGCTATGTGATCATTTTAACTCTATTTCACTGATAAATACTTCTTTGACTTAGCTAAAGTAGCAATTCTATTATATATTACAAATGTTAGGATGAAAATACTTAAAATTTGGCTACTCTCTAATGACCTTCAGTGTATCATGACACACAAGACAGTGAATCAAAAGGTCCAGAATGAAAATAAAAATAAATCAATGTTATTGAAACCATGGGTTAACAATCATGTGATCTCTCCACATCCTACACTAATACAAATAATAATAATAATGTGTGACTTGATATATTTGTAGACCAATGGATGTTAAATAGCAAAATTTTTTTTAAACGGGCAAAAGTTTAAAAATATGTTTGAGTTAAACTTCTATTGTTTTAAAATATTGTTTATTAAAAATTTCAAGCCGGGCTCGGTGGCTCAGCCTGTAATCCCGCGCCTTTGGGAGGCTGAGGTGAGTGGATTGCCTGCGCCCACGGGTTCGAGACCCGCCTGGGCAGCGAGACCTCATCTCTACAATAAATCAAAAAATCAGCCGGGCGTGGTAGCGCGCGCCTGTAATTCCGGCTACTCGGAAGGCTGAGGCGGAAGGATCGCCGGAGCCCAGCAGCGAGGCTGCGGTGGCCGGGAGCGGGCCACTGCC
>NW_007074639.1:0-89220 GCF_000164805.1 Carlito syrichta | reverse complement strand
ATATTCCCATCCTGATATACCATGAGCTTTCTCATAGCTTTGCCACAAAATGCCGCAAGGTTAACTAAGGCAGTTGTTAATGACCATATATTACAAGGAGAAGACTGAGAGATAATATGGTGGCCTACATTCTGAAGGCCACAAAGTCTCTAGAGAAAGTAAAACCATTCTCCAAGTTAGACTGTCACCAAGTAAGACAGGCTGTCATCGGGGCGTGTTCTAGCCCTCCTCTCAGATTTTCTTCCTTGAAGAGAGCCCCAAAGTTGCCTCCTTGGAATGAGACTTGCTGTCCTTGTCTTCCCAGGCTGCGGTGGCATTGTGAAGCCAGCCCAGCCCAGTGGCCCTGAGGGAGTGCCCCACTATGCAGAGGCTGACATCGTGAACCTCCAGGGAGTGACAGGAGGCAACACATACTCAGTGCCTGCTGTCACCATGGACCTTCTCTCTGGGAAAGACGTGGCTGTGGAAGAGTTCCCCAGGAAACTCTTAACTTTCAAGGAGAAGCTGGGAGAAGGCCAGTTTGGGGAGGTGAGTTAACTCTTTGAGTGGGATCTCTAGTCCTCAGTAGCTCAAAGGGAGTAGTTGAATAAAAGTAGTCAGTGGAACAAAGTGTCTCTTCTGGAAGTGGATTCACAACTGAATATCTTTTACTTATCTCTCCTTGCATTGTTCTCTGGAAGACTAGTTTTGGGGTCAACCTCTTCTTTGTCAAATAGCTGTGGAGTTCCTGGGGCTTCTGATTTCTACAGGAATTTTTAAGGCAGGCAAGACAGATATCCTCAAAAGTATTTAGTATTTCCAAAAAATTGTTATAATAGGTTATAGAGGGTGGGGACCACAAGATGCGATCATCTTTTATGAACTATCCAGAAACACCCTGCTGCCTGATAGACACTTTATTTTGTTTTTTCCTTTTAATGGGAGTTACATGTAAAATGGTTAAAAACAACCTCGCCCCTGCATTTGGTCCCAGAATCACCCACTAGGGAATGAATCACCAACTAAGATAAGGAGGAGTACTCTTCTCAATTGCCCTCAGAGTGATGCATGTAATATTAAACTTTTTACTCTTGCATCAGTCTCATGAACTTTCTGAGAACTCAAAGCAATATTTTGAGTTGTAACAGAAACTCCTCAACCCTGCCATCTAATCTCCAAGTAGAATACTTGGTTTCATAAGAATGTGCTATTGGTTTTCAGTGTGTGTCTAATTGTCTCTCCTTGGGTAAGTCTGTTGTTGGAAGAGGTGGAGGGGTCCGTGGCATCTGTTCTTAGAGTTATATATAGTCAATATGTCCTCTGGGTTACCTGTTAGATTGTTACTAATAGACAGGAGTTACTTACAATGCTGAACCCCATACTAAAATATTACCTTAGCAAAGTGTTTTATGTTTTGCATGATCTCGTAACTAATGAATCAGAGTTCAAGCACATATACTGAATGACATTTTATAGTGAGCTATAATGTAACAAAATACTATGCTATTGATTCATTCATTCACTTCTGCAATGTTCCAATCAATGTATATTTCTTTTATAAGGAATATAAAAGCAATGTATCACATTAGCTGGGTACTTTACCACTGCTTTTAATTGTATCCATTATTTGAATCAAAGATATGTTGCACATATCTTCTTATCGGTCTTTTGATTATTTTGCCTGAGTTGTAAGAGTTAGTTTATCTCCAGGAAATGCCCAGCAAGAGTACTGAGACATCTTCAGGAGAAATGATGATGCTGAGACTAGATGACTTTTGTCTAGGTTCATCTCTGTGAAGTGGAGGGAATGGAAAAATTCAAAGACAAAGATTTTGCCCTAGATGTCAGTGCCAACCAGCCTGTCCTGGTGGCTGTGAAAATGCTCCGAGCAGATGCGAACAAGAATGCCAGGTCTGTGGTCTGCATTTTCAATTTTCCTTTATGTATTTCATCTTTAAGACCAAGAAATACTCCTGGATACTTGTGAGCAATTTTTTCTTTTGAGATGGGAAGATCTATGAGCTCTTTCACATTTCTCTGTTATGCTTTTTTTCTGATAGGAGCTGTGGTCCTCCTCCTTTTCTTCAACTCTCTCAAACACAAATGTACATTTTTCATAGTATTTGCTGTGTATTTACTCCCTAACCTCCCTTGCATAGCACTGTGCTTCCTGACATACACAACCATCTACTTCTTCCATCATCAGACACAGATGTACTCTTGAATGTCATTACTTCTTCATGACGAGCTTTTCACAACCACACACCTTACCTTTCTTGCGAAGCCTCTTCCATTCTTTTTTTAACATCTCTACTTACTTTCTCATCCCTTTTTTTCTCTTTTATGCTCCTTTTCTTTTATGTCCAGCAACCCCCAAAATGAGAAGCTTACTCTACTTGGAAAAGTACCCATGGACCTCAAAGCAAAAGGATTCACAGTCCTTTAGCAGTTTTTCAAACTGGCTAATAATCTCTTGGATCCTTTACTACATAAATTGCAGTTTCCAGCCATACTCCGTTGTCTGACAACCTTTCCATTACAGTACTGGTGAGTTAATCCTCACCCAGAGAGGCATGCTGGTTGAAAGCTGGTTGTATGTGTCCCAGAGAAATCTGCACATCTGGATAACATATGCATTTCCCCATTTGTGTTGTTTTGGTTTGCCTCACTCATATTCATAATGAGAGAAAGTTTATTATTCTTATTCCCCAAGTTGTTATAAATTCCAAGAATGGCAACAGATTTATTAAAAGTCTTGCAATTGACAGGATGTGGAATAAAGAAGAGAGAAGGGCAAGGTAATGGAACTGTGGTAGCTTAGAATTTTAGCTGAGAATTTCAATATTAATGATATTGGTATGAGTGAAAAGTGACATACTCTGAGTCCCATGGAGAGACGGAGTGTTCCTTATGTTAATCTTAGCACATAATTAATTAGAAACTGGCAAGTATTGTTTTTTAAAGCACAGGATATGACAAAAATGTTCTTCATTGTTCTGATTGGTGAGGTTTGCTATGCCTCTGCCTGTGCCCACTCTTGTTTAGCAATGATGAGTGTCCTTGACTCTGAACCCAACCAAGCCAAGGAAACCCCTGACTGGGGTGGGTGGGGGGGTTAAAAGGGAATGAAAGAGGGGAGCTGTTGCTACATTGGACTACATTGATTCCAAGGGTTTATATGGACATTGTATGACTCCCAGTCCAGGATTCCTGGGAAACTCTCAGAAGACTTATAATTGATCTACCCAAGGGTTTTGGGAATATGGGTTAGCAACCTCACTAACCCAAATATTGTTGCTTCATGCTCAGGGATAGCTGTCACCACGTGCTCAAATGACTACTAGTCTAAGCCAAGTGAGTCATTTTGAAATGACCCCACTTTACCACCATGACCTTTAAACAGCTCTGTTTTGGACAGGCTACTAAATGTATGTTGTGACTGACTGCTGGTACATATCATATGAAGAAAAGCCAGTACCAGAAAATAAAGATTTATCAGATAAATCAAAGGGTGGTTGTTCATTTTATAAAAAATTATTTCATTTATTACTAGTGATTTGTGACTTTTTGAAAAACCATGCACTTAATGCACTTAAAGTCTCATGCACGTAAGATATGATATTCAGTGAAAAGTTTTACTTCGCAGAGTAGTTTTTAGCAGCATATATTTGATTCGGCAAGTATTAATCACTTTCTGTGTGGCAGGAATTTTGCTGGATACTAGGAATGCAAATGCAAATAAGTCACGAATCTCATTCTCAAAAACACAACAGTTGAATAAGGGTCCATCATAATCCAGGAGTAGAATGAGACAGTTCCATGTGCCAATCTCTCTGTCCTCTCAAAGGTTATGAAAAAAGGTCAAGATGTGTTGTAATGGGTAGGAAGAGACCTTGCTGTGCATTCTTCCTCCTCTTGATTCTGACTCTGGCAACCTCTGAGTTTACCTATGTCTGTGTCCTCCAAAGGAATGATTTTCTTAAGGAGATAAAGATCATGTCCCGGCTCAAGGACCCAAACATCATCCGTCTCTTAGCTGTGTGTATCACTGAAGACCCTCTCTGCATGATCACTGAGTACATGGAGAATGGAGATCTCAATCAGTTTCTTTCCCGCCATGAACCCCCCAGTTCTTCCTCTAGCAATGTACCCACTGTCAGGTAAATAAGCCAGGTCTTCTATCTCTTTCCCGTGGTCATGAAAGTACCTGACCTGGGATCTGAAACTGGAGAGCAGTGAGCCTTAAAGTTCATCATTGTTCTGGGGTGGCGGGGCAGGCTAGTATACAGGGAATAATGGAATAGCTGCCCTTTGGGGGGGATGCATAGGGATTCATTAAGAATTGAGAAGGGTTGTTGTGGTTGATACCTAAGTCCTCTAAAGGTGAGGATGCCACCTTTAGAATGTGTATCTTTCATGGTTCCCTGTTTCCATAGGTTACCCTTTCTCTTCTTGTATATTTCCTCAGTTATACCAACCTGAAGTTTATGGCTACCCAGATTGCCTCTGGCATGAAGTATCTTTCTTCTCTTAATTTTGTCCACCGAGATCTGGCCACACGAAACTGCTTAGTGGGTAAGAACTACACCATCAAGATAGCTGACTTTGGAATGAGCAGAAACCTGTACAGTGGTGACTATTACCGGATCCAGGGCCGGGCAGTGCTCCCTATCCGCTGGATGTCTTGGGAGAGCATCTTGCTGGTGAGTTCCCAGCATTGTTAAGACCTACCCTCACAACTGACATGCAGGCAGGCACACACATGGCATGTGGGGACAGACCTGAGACCACAGGAGGCAAACTCAGTAGGCCGTGATAGTTTCTCTGGCTTGAGATTATTTTCTTTGTGTACTAATTATTATTATTATTATTAAATGCTTGCCTATTTCTGCTGAAAAAAGTAACTCACTAATTACAGAAAATGTAGAAGAAAAAGTTGAAAAGTATAAGGACTTTAGTATCATTCTTATTTCTCTCTACCCTTTCTATCTACTGATTGGTCTCACTTTAGGGTATTACAAACCTTATCACTTGAAGGCATGTTTTCCACAGAAAATACTTTTCTTCTGCATTAATTTTATAAATATTTTCTCATTAATAATTTAGAATAACACCCATAGTTTTAGTTTAATAATCTTCAATACTTACTTTTTAAGTTTCTCATTCTTTGCTTTATAATTTTTATTCAGTTCTTGATATTCTGTACAAGTGAATACTTTATTTCAAATACATGTCTCAGAGGCATATTTTCTGACCATGCATATCTAAGACCTTTTATTATGAATTTAAAGAATTGTCAGACCATAAACTTTTACTTCCTACTATGTGTGTACATGTTATTTTGCCTTTTATCTTCTATAATAGCGCAGGGAAAGGCCTTAGACCAATTTGGTTTTCTTCATTTATAGCTGATCTGTTTATGTCTTGCTCATTTTCTTAGAGAATTGATGAATTAATTTTGAAATGAAAAAATGTATAGTTATTCTCTTTTACTCACCCAGATAACCACTATTGATGTTTTGGTCTATTTTGTTTGAGAATTATTTTCTATGCGTGTATTTTTGTATATATTTCTGTGTATATAATTTCTATAACATAATTGGGATGGTCTATGCCATATAATTCTCTATCTTTGCATTTTATTTAATATTTTATTATTTAAATTTCCAAGGTTAATAAATATTTTTTATTTTTTTTTGAGTTGGAGTCTCACTCTGTCACCCAAACTGGAGTGCAGTGCCTGCTCCTGGCCACCGCAGCCTCGACCTGTTGGGCTCTGGGGATCCTTCCGCCTCAGCCTTCCAAGTAGCCGGAATTACAGGCATGCGCTACCACGCCTGGCTGATTTTATGATTTATTAAAGACATGAGGTCTTGCTCCCAGGCGGGTCTTGAACCCGTGGGCTCAGGCAATCCACTCACCTCAGCCTCCCAAAGGCATGGGATTACAGGCTGAGCCACCAAGCCCGGCTAATAAATATTTTTTAAAAACATGATTTTAATGGTTGCATGATATTCCATTTGTGAATGTATTCTATAATTTAATGTCTCTATACCTTGATATTTAAGTACTTGCCAATTTCCTGCTATTATGAATGATGCTGTGATATATACCAGTTTACATAAATTCTTATAAAGATCTTTTTCATCTCTATATATGAATCATTATATTCTATGCATTTATAATGTGATAACTAAGCATTGCTCTCTCTAAAGATATTGTGTGTTGTTGAAAACAATACATTAGACTGAGAGTTTGAGGATCTTGTTTCAAATTCTGGTTTTCCATTACTAATGATCTTATTAACTAGAAAAATTTAGTAGACCTCTCCCGTCTCAATTTCTGATCTAAAAAAATAAGGATAATATCACCTACTTCACAGTACTGTTGTCTTTACTGAGTAGAAATGTGTAAGTATTCAATGCATGTTAATTACACCTGAATCTCATTGTTGTCACCTGTTTATCTTTCAAGACTGGGATGATCACTAAACTGAGAAGTTAGAGTCCTGGATTCACACAGAGACTTTCTCCAGGCACAGCCAGATTTCTCTATCTCTAATATAAAACAATTGACTTCCCATTCAAATTTTGCCTTTCTCAGGGACTTTTTTCCAAGGCAACCTCAGAACCTAAAGTGTGACCTTCTAATGCTGGAGAGTCATGTAGCAAATGGCTGCATTTCTTCCAGCTCTTGGGTCTTATCTCCAAGAAGCAGAACTAAGTTGAGATCATGAGAATGGCCTGTTTCTTGGCACCTTCAGGTCATCATTTCTCAATCTTTGACACATATCTTGGCAATTCCAGCATTCCTTGTCTGTTAATAGGGGAAGAGGGCAATTCCAGATTATGAATCTAACCTGCTCTTATTGTGCACAGATTATTCTGATTTCCCCATCTTTTTCTTACTTAAATAGGGCAAGTTCACTACAGCAAGCGATGTGTGGGCCTTCGGGGTTACTCTGTGGGAGACATTCACCTTTTGCCAGGAGCAGCCCTATTCCCAGCTGTCAGATGAACAGGTTATCGAGAATACTGGAGAGTTCTTCCGAGACCAAGGGAGGCAGGTGAGAACTGTTGGGATGGATTGGTGTGGACCTGTGTGCTCTTGAAGTAGAAATGAAGGAAAGTTCTGACTTAGCAGAAGAGGCCTGAGCTAGAAGAGGGGCTATCTAGATGATAGTCTTTCGTCACTATCTATCTACATGGTATGAAAGTCCAAAATCCTCCCTAGGCATCCATACACTCTTCTTTATCTATATGTCAACCCATTGACTCTTAGAGAGCATAAAGTGTCATGTCAGATTTCTCCCAACTCACAGAAAGCAGGGATAAATAAAATCCTATCTCTCATGTTTGATCTATTTCTTGACTAGACCATGTGGTTTGCCCTCTTGGTTAAAAAATATAAGTGTAAAAAAGAAAAAGGGACTACTAGCAGACATTAAATATATACCTTAGTATAAGAAATGATGTTGGTTTGGACTTTCTAGCAATGTTTCTAGACTTGTATGTCCAGAAATGGGCAGGTGTATCCTATACTTGGTGTCTCCTTCCACTAGGAGGACACCTTTGGGCCCGGTTGTTGTGACCTCTCAGGACTCGCAAGAAGTCCCACTGCCTAGCCAAGATACTTCAAGCTTTCTTTGGGTAGCTCACTTTTTAAAGTTCCTGTGAGATCTGGAATTTAAAGCTTGCTAGTAACTAGAGTACTGCACCTCCCCAAAGTGACCTGGTGAGAGCAAACCCGTGAACTATGGCATCTACAGCTGGAAAATGATAAAAGTTGATGGAGGCTCTTGCAAAAAATAAAAAGTAGATCCCCTGTGTCCTAAATAGATCCAAGCAAGCAAAAGATAAGAGAATGACAAGAGAGAATGTGTGATGCATATTAAAAATAAGAGGCATCCTGAAATTTAATTTTATCTTTACACTCTGTAAATATTTTGGCAATAGAGGGTCTAAATTAGCTATCTCAGTTATGAGGCAATTGCCTTCTTACTGTGGTAAAGGACAAATTTACTACTGTGTACATAAGTGAGTAGACCAAAGAAATGTTTATTTTATTTTATTTTTTTCCTCCTAGGCTAATATCTCCTGGCCACCACAGTGACCCTCCCTTTTTTAAAATTTTATTTTATTATAGAGATGTGGGGTACAAGTCAGGATTAGGTACATAAGTAGTCTATGTGCAGATGAGGTTTGAGCCTCTAACTGGTCCTCCCAGTGACACTTTAGAAGACACATGACCAGTTAAAGGTAGTGTGTTCAGTTAGAAAATGTAATCTTATTAATCATAACGGCCCTAATTTTTGTGTATCCTAAAATTATAGGAAAAGGTAGGGATATTATTAGCCTTGTAGTGTTCTCCAACCTATTGTTCAGTGACTAAAATTTCACAGGGAAAAATTATTTTTCTTACATGTAGCAAAGCTGAACCACCAAACATTCAACAACAGAAAGCCATACTCTCCCACTCCCCTTCATGTACACTGTCTACTTTGCATCTAAAGTATCCTTGATATTATATAGCATTTTAATTCAGTACTAAAAACCTACATATTGATTTGTTCAATATTATGTTATTCATTTCATAAGAAAATGCCTTTTTATCATTTGATGAAAGTTATACTTTATAATAATTTCTGGGATCTTATTTTTCCTATTTGTTTTTAATCAGTTTAAAAGGGTCCAGCATTTTTACCTGTATTAGATACTAGTGATGCACCAAATATATATTTTGACCAACTACCAAATGGTCAAGTAGTAAAGTTAAATATTTGACTGAAGCCAAGGACAAATCCAAATAATTCCATTATATAGTGAGCAAACTTCTCACACCTATAAGCATACGTGTAAATTGTTGATAATAATTTAATTTATTAACTTATGGAACATAATTTATATTTTATTACACTTTACTAAATTTAATTACTATTACATTTTTGTTTATATTTTAGTATTCAAAATTTTAAAGTCTGACAGAGTATAGGTACAATATCTTCTTCACATTATCAGCTGCTAGGTGTAGTCTATAGTCACAAAGCTACACAGCTAAGTTCTGAGCATAGCAGATATGCAGAAGAAAAATTTCAGGAACATGATTTCTAGAAGAAATTTTACACATAGGACTCATAGATTAGACAAATCTCAAATCCTCTGTCTTCAATTGAAAGTGCTTGAGAGTCTATAGCAATAATTTAAATAACTGAAAGACATATTTGATATTTTTGCTTTCAATTTATACAAGCTGTGAAGAATTCCCAGATACCACATTTCTTGAGAGCTCATGGTCTAAATGAGATAAAATAACCCAAAATTAAGTATATTTTAAAATTCTATTTTGTTTAATGTTATAAGTGGTAACAAAATTTTACAAATATAACATGAATTATTATGAAATGTAACTTCAATTATTTGCTAAGTTTATAAGATTTTGAAAAAGGCAACCTTAATCATTTTAATTACTTACTATTTTAATTGTATTGACAACTGTTAGCTCAAAACAGATATAATATTTCTGTAAAGTTAATGTGGGCTTACCAGTTTTAAGTTTCACCATTAATATGTAAGAGTGTCTGTTTTCCTATACCCTTACTTATGTCACTATTTAATATTTCTTTTTAAATGCTTAGTATTTTATAATCACAGTCATTTGTAACATACTGAGTTAAGGCTTGTTAGACTTCATTAGAATTTCAATGGGAGTCACACTTTTGCCTTTTACTTGTGAAGATAAAACATCATTAAATTTATAAAATTAAGACCCCCAAACACTTCCAATATTAAACATTGAAATGAGTGTGAGCTATACATATATACATGTAAGAAAGATGAATAAAAACAAGATTATTATTTACCTAATTGTAGTGCAGGGTTGAAAGCGGTCAGACCTCATCTTGGTAGCTGAGGGCACCAAGCAGGAACCAACCCTGCCCAGGATGCCATCCCATTGCAGGGACACTTACACACAAACCCACACTCACTCAGACTGGTACAGTGTAGACATGCCAATTCACCTAATGTGAATCTTTAGAATAGGAGAGGAAGTTGGTGTTCACAGGGAAGAACCACACCAACATGAAGAAAACATGCAAATTCTACACAGACAGTGGCCTGGACCAGGAATCCATTTTTTTTTTTCTTCTCACCAATGAAAAAACATTATTTGAGGACATGTTGTAGAGCCCTAGGCTGGAATTCAGGATAGAGCTATAGGCAGGGTAAATGTGTAGAGGTTGGTATATGCTGTAAAGCAGAAATCCAATCTCCACTAGAATGGGGTCGATACAGGGGAGGGAGAGCACAGAGAACATTACTGTGAAGAGTTGCATGGATACATCCTGCAACCCAGTTTCTGCATCTGGCTAGGATTTTATTCCAGTTGAGGCACTGATGCTACTATGCCTCTGTCCTGATTGACTCATCCAAGATAAACCTCAACATGGGGAGGCCACAGATAGGTTTGATCTCTTTTTGCTTTAGTTTTTTATGTTGCATGAAGATAAGAGACCACAAAATGGTCCATCAGGAAATCCTGCTCCAGAGAATTAAGGAGGACAAAGGGAACAGGACAGGGGCTAGCTAATGGGATTTAGAACTCTTGTGAGTAGGAAAAATAGACACCATACCCATTTCAGTTATCAAGTTCAAGAAAGTGAGCAACTCAAACCACGATGCAAAAATGCTTCCCTTTTCCCTCTCTTCTTAATATTCTCTCTTTTTTATTTTATTTTTGTTTCCGAAGACTTACCTCCCTCAACCGGCCATTTGCCCTGACTCTGTGTATAAGCTGATGCTCAGCTGCTGGAGAAGAGACACCAAGCACCGTCCCTCGTTCCAAGAAATTCACCTTCTTCTCCTTCAACAAGGGGACGAATGATGCCATCAATGCCCGGCCACATTCTGACGGCCCAGGTCCTTCCAACAAGACCTACCACTCACCCACGCCTAAGCCACTCCATCTGGACATTTAATGAACCTGAGAGACAAAGGCTTTTTTACTTTGTTCTCTTTCTCTCTGTCCCTCACCTTCCCAGTCCACTCCCTACTCCCGACTCACATATATTTTCTTTTTTTACATTAAAGAACTGAAAAAGAAAAAAAAAAGCCTAGGGCAGAGAAAATCTAGTAAAAGAAATCTTACTCAATATGCCAAAGTGTTGGATAACAAAGGCTAGAAAATTCAGATAATTTATAAAGGTTAAATATGGTTGTGTTTATAAATGTGCAGATTCTACAATATTTTTTGTATGTCACTTTAAAAACATCTTCAGAAAGAAGAACTTGAATACTGATGTCTTGGAAAACATGAGATTAGGTTTAGGGAAAACACTTGAAAGATGTGGAGAATTTGAGGACTCAGTAATCACAGACGATTGCCTTATTTGGCCACTGGACATGTCTCACTCTATATTTCCCTCTTCTGTCAAAGTGAATGATATATTCTCGAAAAACCCCAGTTTCTTGGAATGGATGGTTTGTTCACTCATGGGCAGGAGTCAAGGTTGAAGTTCATATGTGAAGCAACAAGGTATATGAATAAGAATGAATGTCTGCTGTAAGGATTTATGAAGGAAATGATCATTTACCAAAAACCAGTACCTCATGCATGGAAGGATTCTTGAATAGATAATGGACATAGGAAAGGAGGGTGATGGAGGACAGGTGTGCTATCAATTATTCATTTGTGATTCTACAGAGGGCTCTCTTCGTTGTCTTGTTCAGACGTTTTCATGTGTGTGTTTTAGTGAAGACCTGATTTTTTAATCAGTGAAGACTGGTGCTTTGATATGTTGACAGTAGGCCCTTCGGGTCATCTTGTCCCAATCTCCCAGATCTTTTAATAGATGAAGGTTCTGTGGGACCTTTGGACTGAATTCAGCCCCAGATGAATTTCTCAGGCATAAATACCTAAAGGTGATGCATAGCAGGGAATCAATCTGTTCTGAGTGTCCCCAAAATGTTGGCCTAGGGCTGAGGAGTAATTACAGGGAGACTGATTTCTGTTCCTGATTAGGGAAAACATAGCATTCAGAACATACAAGAATGAATAGGTTGCCCCCAGAGATGGGGTGCTCTTTGTCACTGAAAAGGTCCGACTATAGACTGAAGAGCTAGAAAGAGCAAGAAAGACAGGGGTATTTCAACACAAGGAATATGGTGGTATGAGACTATATTAAATGTCCTTCCTACCCTGAGAGTCATTGACTTCAAAGCACAGGCTGAGCACCTATTACGACTGTTTAATATACACATTTTTGCCTCCAAGATGATGTAACCAGCAGAAGAGAAAGTATGAGGCTTTGGTTTCAGAGTTCATGGAAATGGACACGCTGCCAAGTAGGAATCCCCCCAGAGAAGATTCTGAGTTTTCACACTCTACAAATTCTCACATTCAGTGAGAGGCTGTAAAAGGGAACCCATAATTTTCACTGAGGAAAAACAAGAAAAGATGACAAAATAAGCTTCTGAAGGTGAGAAGTAATAGTCTTGACCTGTCTGCCTCTGTTTCCTTCACCAGTTCACCTCTCTGCAGTTTCTCCAGAACATGAGTATTTCTCCTGCTCAGCCTTCAGCATTGTCCCAGGTCCAGCATAAGCATAAATCCCAAGTCCACAAGCTCCATTTTGCAGGTCTTCTTCTGACCCTAGCAAATGACCTTTCCCCATAGTTATCCTATAACTTTGGGCTTTAGTCTCTCCCCAAACTAACTTTGGAGAGACATTGGTTTGAGAGTCAGAAGGGCATTGATTTGGGAGCTGTGATCCTCTTCCTGCCTCAAACCAAGCATGCTATCTTGGGGAAATCACTTTGTCTCTCTGCATTTTGTTTTTTTACCTATGAGAAAATTGGATTTGATAATCTTGAAGTCCCTTCTGGTACTGATATATCTAGTATAGATTCAATTATCTAATTGGATCTATTAATATAACTGATGTGGTTTCAGTAACCTGGTTGTCTCCTGCTCTGAAAATTGTGGTCACCAAAAGAGAACATGGAAGAAATCACTGTATTAGTAGTAATAGTAACACATGCCATTTGCATAATGCTTTAGGTTTACCAGGTATTTCCACATCGTTGTTTCTACATTGTATTTGATAATGTACAGGGCTGGACATGTTCTATCTTGGAAACTGCCACATTCTGCTTTCAGGGTAAATGTTAACTGTATTAGAATTAAAGGAACTTGCAATTAGGACCTCAGCCTATATTCACATGCCTCCGGTAGGGCTACATCCAGACCATGCTGTGACTTCTTATGTAGCAAGAGAAAACAATATCATTTCCCCTTCCTTTGCCTAATGTCTCTCCACTTTTTTCTTTTTATTATTCTGCTCCAATTCACTGGGTATTCCATTTTTAAAAAATGTTTAAAATGGGCCAGGCTCGGCAGCTCAGCCTGTAATCCCGCGCGTTGGTAGGCCGAGGTGAGTGAATTGCCTGAGCCCGCGGGTTCGGGACCCACCTGGGCAACTTGGCAAGACCTCATCTCTACAATAAGTCAAAAAATTAGCCGGGCGTGGTAGTGTGCGCCTGTAGTTCCAGCTACTTGGAAGGCTGAGGCGGAAGGATCGCTGGAACCCAGCAGGTTGAGGCTGCGGTGGCCGGGAGCAGCCACTGCACTCCAGTCTGGGCAACAGAGTGAGACTCTGACTCAAAAAAAAAAAAAAAAAAAAAATTTTAAATGAACTTACTATGTCTAGATTTTCCTGGCCTTGAGCCATAGAAGTAATCTGTTCCAGGTGGCTGCTCAATATGTATTATCATGTAATACCTATATGTATCTTTTTCTGGAATGAGGAAGTCTTCAATTTCTGGCACTGAGACTTTTGTATTACAGACACAAGTTTAACTTCTAGCTTAGTCATGCCTATAGAGTTAATAGCACAAACTTAAGTGACCCAACAAAGGCAATTCTTAGTAGGTAGAATTTAAAAGTAGTTCAAATCTGAATTAGGAGAATGAAGTTAGGGCTTTTTTGGAAAAGAAGATAGAAAAAAAATGATAGAAATTGCAGGACATTATGACCTTTGTAGTGAGTTACCCTCTTCTTGTCCAGATTGTGTTTGGGGATTTTCAGATCTAAATTTATACTCTTGCTAGTTAATGTGTTGACAGCTAGGTCGAAATCTTGTGCTGTCTAGACACACATGTGATCAGAAAAGATCTGGAGTGGAAAGAGGTGCCTAAGGAGCAAATGTGGTCTTTAATCTGTGGAAAGATCACTTGCCAGTGTACAAGACTGTATAACAAAGAGGGTTGTATGCAAGTGGAGTTTAAAAAGGGGGTACACGAATGTGCATATGAGTTGGAAGGAAGCAGGGGCTAGAAAGGAGGCTACATAAAAAAAGGAATGGAGAGTGCACAGGAAAGACACAGGAGAGGGGTAGGTTGAGCAAGGTAGAAACGGGGGTAGCTGGAGTAGCTGGGAATCCACTCTGAAGCAAGAAGGTAGATCTCTCTAAAGAGAAATTTGAGAGGAGATAGAAAAATTAAGCATCTTGATATAATAAGAAAGAAGAAATTCTGGATGATAGAGATGATACAAGTATTAAAAAATGAAGTCAGGTACAATATATGAAATGGAAGAAAGTTTTTCAGAGTTGTAAGAAAGAACAAGTCTGTCATGCAAAAGACATAAGCAACCATCAAGGAATGACCTTGGGTCAAGTGAGGAAGTGGGTGAGGAAGGCAGTTTGAGCACCTGTGCATTCTAGACCACTTTAAGTGCTGGTGAGAAGAAATCAACTCTTTGCCTGAAATGCACTTGGTTTTGGAAGTGCTGTTTTGGAAATGAAGACCTAGAGATTGGGAGTTTATGGTAGTTCATGAATCTTCATGTTCTGTTCTCTTCCTCTGTCAATGAAATTCATTTTTAATAACATCATTGCTGTGCCCAAAATAGCCATAGGCAAACATTAAAGCGATAGGCATAAATTAGACAAAATTAAATCTTGTCTGATATCTGCATAAAGAGGTATATGCCACATTGGAAACATGTGTTTTCTAGTCCCATCCAGGCTTCCCACAAGACAGCCATGACGTGGGTCTAAACCATGTGTTTTGAGTAAAGGAGAACAGAAGAAAAGGAGTGCCTGTAAGAAGGAAAAAGATGAAGATGTTCCAAGGAAATATACTAAAACAGAATAGCATCTGTTTTGCCCAAAACTACCCCCCCACAAAAAAAAGAAGAAAATTACAATCTATGGCTCTTAAGTCTTTGATCATAAGTTGGATTTATAGACTTAGAAGTTGCCATCTGAATCTTTTCAGTAAGACTTCTGTCCTCTGGCAGTGCATGGCAGATCCCTGATGTTCCTGTATCTCCGGGAAGATATAGATCCTAATTTTTACTGGGAAATCTTTCTGAATTGAAATTTAAGATTTTTATAAAGACAAATCCTTTTTCACTTGGTAAATATTTTGGAGTGCTGGATTAAGAGAGAAAGAGACTGAAGTAGTTCACAGTGATTTGATTTCTGGCACTTGATTTAATTTGAATTTTCGGCTGTAACTAGCTGTATTGCTTGGTGGCAAAAGAGTTGTGGGTAATTGTTTAGTTGCTGTATGCGTCAAAAAATTCTTGTTATTTTGAAGTAACTTAAGACTCACAAAAATTTGCAAAAATAGTAGAATGGCCTTGCCCTAGTTCCAGTTTTCTTCACTTTATAACATTTTACATAGTCCACTTTTAACCACCGTCCATTTTCAGAAAATTGGTATTAGGATAATACTATTAACTAAACAACAGGCATTATTCAGATTTCACCAGTTTCCCCATGTGTACTCATTTAGTTGATAGATACTTTTAATTCTTGCTGATGTGTAATCTGGCTTTGCTTGGATACAGCAGGAAAGAGAATACAGAATAATAATATAATAAAATAATCTGTTCCTTTATCAATGAGCTATATCCTATCTACATGGCTTCCACATTTTCTGATTATTTCGGCTGTTTGGCATCTGAAACAATCCAAGAAAAACTTTGAAGGATTAGGCAACACAAAAGATGGTAAAACCTGTCCATAGCTTGTTGGCTAGAGAACCAGGTATAAAGCGATATTCTAGATGACTCCTACAGTGCCTACAAGTGAGTAGGATTAGTAGTGGTAACAAGCAGAGGACTTAGAGTAAACCAGTATCTTGGTCAAGAATTAGGTGGCACCTGGTTAATGGCACCAGAGGTAGTTCATGGAGGGACTATAATACAATTTATAGACTTCCAGCATCTGATAAAATACTAGCTTCAGAGTGGTAGAGAAGTTTCATTCACCTAAATATCTATTATTAAATGGAATAACCACCACATTGGGCCACATTAAATTGCAAACACAGCAGCAACCTGGGGGAAAAGTTGAAGCTCCATTTTGATTACAGCTTTGAGTTTTGCAATGACACTTTAAAGTTCTCTATTTAAGGGCCCCAAGTTTATAATAGTGTGTGTCTTTATAAAGTTCCTAAGACACTGTGAGCACAGGATAAATATTCGCTGAATATTGGTTTTTTTGAATGAATAAAAGACTGAAACAGAAACTTGTAATCCAGCACAACTAGGGTGAATTTAGGGAGAATTGCTTTACTGTAATATACAGGGTTTATTTTCAAATGAGGAAAGAGAAAAAAATGCTCAGATTTGTACCTGGTAAAGTATGGCCTCTGTTTGTATACCTTCTGATAATGAATTCAATCTATGGAAATACCTTGTTCTTTGGGGTACGTAGACAGCAAATGAAAGGTACATCCCCACAGGGCACTAGAAAATCACAGCCCATTTAAAACGAGCTATCCAGTTTCTCCTGCAGACACCTTGTCAACAGTCATGTGCCTCCATAGGAGACTGACCTGAGTCCCGATCCAGCCAATGCTCACCCACAAACACAGTTACATATCAAGGAAGAAGTTTCAGAGAATCAAGGGAAACACAATGGGATAAAGTGAAACCATATTCTTGAAGAGAGGCTTGGAAACAATTGAAAGTTGAGGGGATTCCTGCGGACACACCATGAGTTTGTAATCTAGCCTATACGCTTTATGTCCTTTATTATTCATGATATCCTACTCTTCGATCCCATTGTCTGGTAACTTTTTCTGAGGACTGAGTTTCTGCAACAATGTGGTGCACTCTTCCTATGATGAGGAAACATCTGGGCCTTATTCTTCAGGCTTTGGAAGATGATGTGAATTGTCAAAGGGTAAATAGCAAAAGGATTTAATTTCTGCTTGAAGCGATCATAGTCATTCCAAAATAGAATACATAAAAATTCTCTGTATTAGAAAAAGCAACGTGATACCAACTGTATATTTCCTTTTCTTTATTTATTCTCTTTAAGTCTGTCAGATGATAAATTGTAAATAACAATGATTAAAGAGTCACGCTACTGATGGATCCTCCTTTCTGTGTAAACAGTGCCAGTCCTGGGTTTTGTAACCCTTACTCTTTTCACCCTTACATCACTTCTGGAGAAGGCATGGGGACAGAGCTAGAGGGTGTATGAAGGAGGAACCCCCCCAAAAAACCCCAAGATTTATTTATTTAAAAATTGGGTACTTATTCTTACATATTTAAACTTCAGTCACCTTCAAAGTATTCTCCATTTGATGCAATACACCTATCAAGACACTTTCCACTGCTCAAAACAGTTTTTGAGCTTGTCAGTTTTGATGGCTTTTAGTCCTTCTGCTGTTTTTTGTTTCATCTCTTCTACACTGGCAAAACGTTACCCTTTGAGAACATTTTTCATTTGGAGAAACAACAAAAAAAGTTGTTTGGGGCAAGATTGAGTGAACAAGGAGGGTAGGGCACAGGGGTTATGCCATTTTTTGGTCAAAAACTGCTGAACACTCAGTGCGGTGTGGGCAGGTGTGTTGTCATGGTGGAAGAACCAGTCACCTGTTTGTCACAACTTGGGACGTTTCTTCCATACATCATGACGCAACCTCCTCAGAACCTCCAGATAAAAATTTGGTTGACTGTTTGATCCAGAGGAACAAATTCTGAGTGTAATACAAGGGGCCTGCCCTTCAAAAGATAATTCCAGTTTTGGGGGGCTTCCCCCTCACATGTGATGTGGATGGATGCCTGCTGGGACTATCTCACAGATAATTATTTAAATAGGCCTCTAACATATTAGTTGGCTGCTTATTAGAAGGAAAGCATCTTGGCCTTTGACATATCAATACTAGATACTGGGATTTTAAGTCCTCACATTAATTAATCCAGTTCTGGGGAATCCAGTCCAGAGTTATTGGTGATTCTTTATTGTTATGGTTACAGAGCTTGTCTGATACACAGAAATCCGTCTAAATCCAAACATGGTCTGTTTCAAACTGCCCACACATGCACAAACCAAGAAAAACTATGAACAACCAGAAGGTAGACTCAGTTTTCAAAACAGAGTTTAGAACGAAACCACTCAAAACAACACATTTTTTTTACCTGGCCCCTGAAGAATAAGTTTATACTTTTAGTTTTCTGAGAATATTTCTCAGAATATCTGTAAGTGTTCTGAACATATGGAATGGTCATGGTAGATAAGGGAATGGATATAAATTCTTAGAGAATAACCAGATGACTTATGAACACACAATCTGACTCCCCAGACTTTCTGGTTTGATTCTAAGACTAGGAGCAGAATTCAAGTGCTGTGTGATGGGAGTGGGAGTGGGGGCAAAGGAGAGAGGAAAAAAAAAAGGGACAGCAGAGACATTCAAAGAGGTACAATTCTGTTGTCAACATCTAATGCCAAAGTTTAAAGGTAGATATGAGTGACATAGTCATATGTGTACATACATGAGATGGTATAGACATGCTATGCATACATCTGAATCTTAAGTCACTACTGAAGATAGAGATTATGTTTTCACTAACAACTTGAAAAACTCTGTATTTTGTTAAATGTGGAAGTCAAGCAAACAATTTACCTCCATTTATAATTTATATTCATTTCATATTTGAAAAAGAAATGTACGCACTTGAGTCTTCTGGTCCTTCGGTCCTCCAGAACACTAAATCCTTGTGTACAGGCAGTACACGACCTCTTACTATCTAGTGAAGTGGGTCAAATTCCACTTCTGAAGTAGTTTGGGGCCAGGCTGGATATACAATGATTTGAAGGAAAGGGATGAAAGACACGTACAAAAGAAGATACTTGGCCCCATTAGCAGTTATTCTTTCCCCCCTATTTGCAAACTAGAGGCAAGTTAGTTCTGGAGAGCTTTATAAGGACTGAGAATAG
The DNA here is from genome assembly GCF_000164805.1 of Carlito syrichta. Classification (NCBI taxonomy): domain Eukaryota; kingdom Metazoa; phylum Chordata; class Mammalia; order Primates; family Tarsiidae; genus Carlito; species Carlito syrichta. Next base: position 70,004 of record NW_007074639.1, on the reverse strand, counting down.
AGCTCTGTTATGGGGGGCTAAAGATACCTTTACTCATCCTTGTCTATCTAAGGAATGCTTCAGGCACATTTATAAAAGGAACTAGAGATCTGTTTCAGGGCTTAGGATAGAGGCAAATTTATTATATGAAGTAGTAAAGAGATAGTCAAAGGGGGAATTGCTGCATCTACTATTGCAATCACAGAGCTAAAGTTTGCTAAGGATAGATGAGATCACTGTGTGCCACGTTGTTCTTCTGGTTTCTAGGAAAACAGAATGAACCCATGAACAACACAAATTTAAGATGAATAGCTTGGGTTGATACAAACCAGCCTTACCCATTCACCTATTAATACAAATATATTACGACTGGCATTGTGCTGTGTCCTATGTGTAATAAAGTACTTTCAAAAAAAAAAAATTAAATGACAACTGTTGTTAACAGAGATCTATTCTCCTGGTCTCTCTGCCACCTCTGGAAGTACAGGCCAACTTTTGAAGTTTGCAACACCTTGAAAGCAATTAGTTGAAAAAAGGAAGAAGGGACTGAAGTTTCCTTACTTGGCTTGAATGGAAATCATGGTGAGCATGCTGGTCTTGCTCAGACATCTTCTGGCCTTCTCTTAACTGAGTCTGTTCTACACTAGTGACTACCAACCCTACTATCATCCCAAGATTGCGGTGATGCTGGGTCTCAGCAGGCTAGGCCATCTCCTTTCTTTGTAGGAGTGAATTTTCTGTGGGACAGCCACAGGACTCTGTATTCCCTCTCATATGTATCACCTTTGAGCCCTAGGAAATTTTAAAAGGAGGCTTTGAGTCTAGACTCTCATGACTGGGGTTAATTTCACTCTAGTGCTTTTCAGAAAACATTGTTAAATTGTGGTCTCTTTAGAACAATTGAAAGTGAAATAAGGATATTGTGAGTTCCACCCCCACAATAAAGAAATTTTGTTTAGAAATAAAATGTTCAAATATTTAGATTTGAACAAATAATTAGATTTGTACTTTCAATCTAATTTTGTTGATGTAAGATAGATGATTACTGAGCTTGGTACCATTAATCAAAACCTCTACTATCAAAAGTCAAAATAGATGATCTCTGTCTTTTAGAGATCATTGTTGTTCAAAAATAACGAAAACTTTAAAAGAAGTTACAAAGTAGATTAGATTCAGTAGAGATTGATGTATGACGCACAGTTTTACTCATCATGGGCTGGGGTGGGTGATGGTTCCGTTACCAGTCTACTACAAAAACCAGTCTACTACCTAGAGTAAGCATTTGAAGCTTTATAGCAGTGTGACAGAGTACTTTTATATGTGCTGAATCTAATAATAAAGTATTGGCGCTTGCATTTTTTTATGCCCTTTTATTTTTATTTTTTCTAGTAATTCCTTTGGGGGTGGGTTATTTTCTTAAAGTACCCACCTGGGATGGCTTGGTAACACAGAACAGATACTTGATGCACCGATGTAGGAGGTTACAGTCAGAATAAAGTTCTGAGACTTTTTGATTTCACACCACATTCTAAGTTTCGCATATTGGTAACCTGCATAATTCTACGTAAAATTCTTACTAAAATCAATGCTCATTTTCCCAAAAAGACTTCTTTACAGAAGTAGAAGTTCTGGAACCAGAAGCTGGGCACAATGCTTGGTTCTACGCATCCAAAAATTGTGGAAAAGGAAGCAGACAACAATCCCCGAACTTTAGCTACCAGACTCCTAGACCCAAACCTTTCCTCTAAAATGAGCACTGGGGCAAATGTCCTGAGGACTTCCCATAATGAAGCACCCACCTGAGGCGCCGGGGCGTAGATCCGAGCGCGCCACCGACCCTGGGCCCCAGCGCTTGGCTGGGGACACGCCCCCCTTGCGACAAAGGCCTAGAGCCTGCGAGAAGGACGGGCCCGGGGCGGACCCCGGCGCGGCGGAGGGGCGGGGAGAGCCCGCATTGGCCCGAGCCTGCGCGTCACGCGGCTCCGCCCCTCGGTCTATCTCACCCCACCCCGGCCCCCGCGCGACTCGCGGACGGCGGACTGCGATTGGAGGGCCTAACGCAGAGACGATGACGCAAGGGGAGGCGGGGCCTGGCGGTGCTCTGATTGGTGGAGTGTGCGCGCGGGCGTGGTCAGGCCGACTCCACGGGTCTTGAAGCTTCCGGGTGTTGCTGCAGGTGTGTGCTTTACTGCCCGGCGTTGGGGTGCTAGAAAATGCGGAAGGTGGTTTTGATCACCGGGGCGAGCAGGTGAGGCTTCCTTTGGGTTGGCAGAGGCGCCAGAAGATCAGGGGTCCGAGGGAAGGTGGCTGTGCCACTCGCCTTGAACGGACTCCGGGAGCGCCGGACCCTGATCTTGCCTAGGCTGGGAGTCTGGCCGAGACCCTGCCCCACGATTCTCTGGGCCCTCCAACGCAGGAGGTATGGGGACATGTCGGCTTCTTGAGGTGCTCAGGAGCTGAATTAAGTATGACAGTGGAAAGAACAGAGCGCTAGTAAGTGATTAATGTCGAAAAGGGAGCTTCCCAGGCGAGCCCCGCCCCCTGTCTCTAATCTTTGTTCAGTGTTTACCGTGGGTGCCCCGAAGTTTGCTACTGACCACGTGGTCATGTTTTATATACCTGGTGTTTTTGTCTGTTTTGTCTGGACTTTCACCCCCAGCCAAATGTCAACATCCATGAGCATTAAATGGACGGTGAGGAGAAAACTATCTCATTCCATCTAGCTCAGGGCTAGAGCGCTGTTTTTCAGAAACCTAGAGAAAATTAACCTTTTCCGGCTAAGGCATGATTGGGTGCTCCTAAGTATTTCAGGATTGCTCATGTGGTCTTTCAGCCTCTTTGGTCGCCTGTTTTACTTCTCATTTGCACTTCCATGAAGAATGTGTGGAAGATAAGACCAACCAAACCATTTTTCTACTAATTGCGTTTGGCATTTTTAAGAAATTAAGACAAAATTAACCTTTTCCGGCTAAGGCATGATCGGGTGCTCCTAAGTGTTTCGGGATTGCTCATGTGGTCTTTCAGCCTCTTTGGTCACCTGTTTTACTTCTCATTTGCACTTCCATGAAGAATGTGGAAGATAAGACCAACCAAACCATTTTTCTACTAATTGCGTTTGGCATTTTTAAGAAATTAAGACAGAGGATATGTTAAATACCATATCGGTCCATTTTCAGTTTTTAGCCACTTATATGAATATTAAGTAAGCTAGTTTGGTGGATGTCTGCAATTGGCGATTTTTTTAGTGTGTCCTCTCTTATGTGACTTTAATAATTGGTGCTTCTTATGTGGAAAGTGCTGAAATAAGTCAGAATTGACTTCGTGTGTTATTTTACATATATTGTGATATGTGCAATTGTGTATTTCTATTAAATGCACACTATTCTCAAGTGAGGACGAATAAACAAATAGATTTGATGCTCTCTTGGCAGGGCTAACAGATTACTGATGGTTTCAGGCTCTTTCGGGCTTTCTATATTTGCCTAGAATCAACTTAAGTCTTGGAAGAGAACTTATTACCCCAGTTTTCACTGTTGTCAACCAGGCTGGTCTGATTGCTGTCACCATGTCCCATGCAGTTTCACAGTGCTCTTTCTGAAGTAGTTTGTTTTTAGTGGTATACTTGTCCCTGCTTCCCTTTCTTGGTTCTCATCTTAATATTTAATGTGTTTCTACCTTCTACTTAGTCATGCTGAGTTCTCTTTCTATTGGTTATTCAATCATAGTAGTTGAAAGGGATTTGCCACCTCCTGCCATGTTACTGATCCCTTTTCCTGAATGATTAATCTGTTCTCCTATCAGGGATTTCTGGTGCTCCTTAGGGTGGCAATGATACCAACAGGCGGTAGAACCCTTGACCTGAGGAACCTAGACAGTAAAGTAAAACACATACACAGGAAACAGCTAATAAGGTGCTCTTTTAAACCTTTACAGGTGGTGTATTAAACCACTTTCGTGAACAGAATAATAGAAAGGCTAAGGGACAACTCTCACTTTCGGTCCCATTATTGTGTCACTGAACTTTTTTGGAATGAGAGAAACACAAACCGGACACCGTCCTGAACAAGTGACTGTTTTAGAATTAGAGGATTCCTCCTTTCTTTAAATAATTTTTGAGTTCTTTCTGTCTGCCTGGGCTTCTCATTGAAGCTCACGTTTGACACAATCAGTTTTCTGCACCAGAGAGAAATGCCTCTACTTGACACCATCCCAGATAACGCACTTCCTGTGTCTGAATTGTCCTCCCAGTGGCATTGGCCTCGCCCTTTGCAAGCGGCTGCTGGTGGAGGACGATGAGCTCCACCTGTGTTTGGCGTGCAGGAACACGAGCAAAGCAGAGGCTGTCCGTGCTGCCCTGCTGGCCTCTCACCCCACCGCTGAAGTCACCACCGTGCAGGTGGATGTCAGCAACCTGCAGTCAGTCTTCCAGGCTGCCAAGGAACTTAAACAAAGGTATGCATCTTGCTGATGAATTTTCATGCGTGATTGTGCAGCATAACATTTAATAAAATAAGAAAACCTAAAAAAAAAAAAAACATGTAGAGTGGCCCGTTATGTCTCAGTACCGTGTTTTCATTTTCAATCATGATAATAATTATTTCATGAATATCAATTTATGAGTACTCCCTGACGTGTGGTCAGTTGTACTGCCTTACATCAAGGTAACTCCTTTGATATTTGTATTCGTTTTTCACATCTCTTCTCCATATAACAAAATCACTGACATTTAACAGGTAAAGAAACAGAGATACGGAAATAAAGGTAATGTACTTAAGAAGGTCATCCGATTTTACGTTGGTTGGGCTGGTTCAAGAACCAAGAGGAATTCATGATCAAAAAAGGTCAAGAACCTTGTACTAGTCCATGCTGCTCTAGGGCTACCAAGAATAATTAACTTTCAAATATTTTTATATTTGAGACCTTTAAGGAACTGCTTTATTTCCTTGAACAGTAGAATAAAGTATAGTAGAAACAAGAAAGGCCTTGTTGATGAAGACATTTTCCGAAGAAAAATATTATACATTTTATTTTTGTGTATGGGTAGTCATTTGCATTTCCCTGTTCCAAATACACAAGTTACAAAGTGAAAGCTGGTCTTTGTGGCCTCAGCCCTTTGTAAATGTGGTTGTTCTCTCTTATACTCCTGAGCTCTTAGAGTTTTCTGCTGTATCATCTTTCCAAAACACCAAGGAGATTTTCTAGGTTCCATTTTCAAATAAATTGTGATATGTTCCACATCCTATTTCTCCATAGCTAAAGTCTCCAAGACTGAAGTGACACAGTAAATGTCCTTATGGAGTTAAAAACTGTAAAGTCAGGAGAGAAGTTATGACTTTCAAATTGTGTTTATAGGCATTCTTTCCCCAAACCTTCCCAGCCAGCTGACTTCTTACCAGTTTTGCATAGATTTAGTTATATTTCCTTATTGGCAGGAAAGAACATTCATTCCCAGTTAATAGCTCATTCCAATACAGTTGACTTTTGAAACTTAAAATTGTAACATTTTTGATATTATTTTCAATTGCCTCCAAAGATTCAAGATATTCGGTACTTTACCACAAATTTAGTATATCGGTATTGAGTAAGATATTTAGTTCCAGTAATGAATGAGTTGTTCCAGCTGTCTGTCCTCATCATTTTATTGCAACTCTGATATCGTTATCTCATCTACAAAACAACTTTCTTTGAGATGGGTGGTATTATCCAGGTTTAGGAAATAATGGTTGTAGTGATATTCACAAATTGGGATGTGTGAATATGTCCAGATAGATCTTTTGATTATGACAAGGCTCTATGGCACTCAGTGACACACATTTAGTTCTAGATCTGAATTAAATTAGAGCTGCAGAGAGCTTCAGAAGGATCCCTTACGATTGCTTTTAAAGCAGCACATTCCTCAATACCTGGTCTTTCCATCTGTAATACTCTGTTCTATTAGATATGTGTAGATGAAAACTAATAAGAAATAGTGAAACTAATATGAAGTAGTGATTCTTTTTTATCCAGAGTAGAGCAACTGTGTCAATGATTTCATCTTTGAGAGTGGTACATCATCTTACTGAAACCAGAGCTTAATTTGGTATCTTTGCTAAACATTTCCTCTTTATTCTAGCCAATTATGTTACCATTCTTAGATGAAAGTTTGCAAATTAGATAATGGAACAATCAATAATAGATAGGCCCACACTGTTTTTTGTGGTACTTACATGATGAACCAGTGGTAACAATATCAGCATTTTAAATAGTCAATTTAGTAGAGTCATTTTTCTATCAGTTATTTATAGGATGATCAAGAATATTTGTGTGTGATCTGTATTGCTAACTGTGTAGTTTTCCAAGTCCCAGCATTCATAGCTATGGCCCTCATTGTCCTGGGTTATACAGAGGACACAGAAATAGTGTGGTGCATATAATTCTAGGAGATGTTCTGAATATTTATGGTGTCTGTGAGTATCCCAAGAACAGGTTCTACCTGTCTTGAACCTAGTTTTAAAGGGGTTCCATTGGATTAAAGCTTATGTGAGTTTAAATAAGAAAAAGCTTTTTCAAGTCACCATGTTGTAATCGCCTCCATGACAAGTATTCAGAAAGGAGCCTACCAAGACTACCTTACCCCAATTCACCTTTTATAATCTCATTGTATTCTTGTGAAGGTCTATAATTTTCGAAACGTAGTACCTGTCCATGAACACTGAAGAGTTTCCACATGGATTTCCCATTTTAGCAGATATCTTGACATTCAGATTTCAGCATTAATAGATCAGGTCAGGTGAATATCAATATTATACAAATTTTGCTTGTCAAAAAGGAAAGATGTGTATTAAAGAAAACAAGTAAGAAACTTTCTAAGACCAGAAGGAAGGAGGGTTTAATAGATAGAGTGTTGCTGCAGTGACTAATTGGGAGGACAAAATTAGAAGGAATTATTGATCAGAGATTTGATTTCAAAGTCCATTGTTTTTTTTTATTTGTTTTGTTTTTGAGTTGGAGTCTCACTGTGTCGCCCAGACTGGAGTGCAGTGGCCGCTCCCGGCCACCGCAGCCTCAACCTGCTGGGCTCCAGCGATCCTTCCGCCTCAGCCTTCCAAGTAGCCGGAATTACAGGCATGCTCTACCATGCCCGGCTGATTTTTTTTTTGATTTATTTTAGAGATGAGGTCTCGCTGCCCAGGCGGGTCTCGAACCCGCGGGCTCAGGCAATCCACTCACCTCAGCCTCCCAAAGGTGCGGGATTACAGGCTGAGCCACCAAGCCTGGCCAAAGTCCATTGTTACTCCCCAAATTTTGTTTGAAGCCACTGTCAAAAAAAGAATGTTCAGATATTTACTGTGGTTAAAGATAATCTGTTGAGAAAAAAATATTGCATCCCTGATATAAGTTCCTTTTAGTTTGCTGTGTCCATTTTATTGTTTCAAAAAGTATTTTCTGTTCTGCTAGGCCTTCTTTATTCTAATCATTCTAGAGATAGAATATACCAGTTTGTCTTGGAGTTTTACTTGCAACTCACAATCTTGTCTTGGTGTTTTACTTGCAGGTTTCAGAGATTAGACTATGTATATCTAAATGCTGGGATCATGCCTAACCCACATCTAAATATCAAAGCATTTTTCTCTGGCCTCTTTTCAAGGTAATTTCCATTTTCTAGATGAACTAATTGACAGGAAAGTGCTTTGTTTTTCTGCCTAGTTCTTCCCTTGATGTGTTAAGTCGAGAGGATGAAAGGTAAGGGGGTGTTGAGAAGGTCCAAGGCATAGAAAGAAGGTGTTGCAACCACATTATGAAAGAAAAGCACTCATCTTTTGTGGGCGGTGGTGCAAGTCCTGGTTCTTATGGTGTACTAGGTCTCCAGGACATTCTAAGTGATAGGATATTTTAGAAGGTCAATTTTCAGTCCGCCTGAATGTGCCTGTGAGCAAGAACATTTCTAAATTAGGTAGAGTTCTCAGAGAGACTCCAATCCCCAGGAAAGCTACTTTGAACCATTTCCTAGCTGTATGTGAGGTGCTCTGACCAGTAGACTGGGAAAATGCAGAGAGTTAATGTCTTCCTGGGAAGTTCTCAGTACACATTAGTGTAATGGCTTTCAAAAATGTTGAACCACAACCTAGAGTAAGAAAGAAAACTTATTTTGTGACCCAGTACACTTATTCATAAAGGTGCTACTTACTACGTGCCACTTACTACACTGCTACTTTTGTTTTATTTCTCTTCTGTTAAAACATACATATGCACACACACTCACACAGACAAATTCCACACTGGTCTTGACTTACTAAATTGATCTCACAGCAAAACACTGTATTATGTTCGATGCTCCAAGAATTCCCAGTAAAAAACAATTTGCATTTTTTCAGCAATTAAACATACTCTTTGCAGGGAAGGCCTTTTTTTCTTGGCATAGCTGTTATTCCCTCCGAACAGTTTACCTATAGCCTGATGTGGAAAGAGGTAAAGGGAGTTTCAGCATCAGGTTTTTGAGAGACTCATGTTCCTATGGTTAGTGTGAGCTATAGGTGTGTACTCAAGTCTGTGAGTCGGGGAAAAGAGCATTTTTATACTTTGTTTAATATAGTAATCTAGTCTAAGAAATAGGTATTTTCTTCCTGTCATTACAAAATCAAGGGATGTACAGTTCAATTTGTGGAAGATGGGTCAGGAAGTTTTTTCAGTATCTTCAGTTAAAGAAACTTTAAAAAATCATACAATTATCTTCTGCTGTTTCAGAAAAGTGATTCATATGTTCTCCACAGCTGAAGGACTGCTGACCCAGGATGACAAGATCACCGCTGATGGCCTCCAGGAGGTGTTTGAAACCAATGTCTTTGGCCACTTTATCCTGGTAAAAAGTCTTAATAAAAGCCAATACTTAGTGAGGTAGTTTCTATAGCTTTCTAGGCTTAGTATAGTAGTATAATTGAAGAACCAGTTAATTGAATTTTACATTTATGTGTTTTCTTTATTACATTTGGCTTATTCTTTGCAAGCATGGAGCACATCTGGAAGTTTCTTAGTCGATTTTTCTTTAATAGATTTACTATTTTTGATTTACAGAATTGGCTGGGTGCGGTGGCTCACACCTGTAATTCCAAAACTTTGGGAGGCAGAGGTGGAGAGGATTGCCTGAGCCCAGGGTTTGAGATCAACCTGGGCAACTTAGAGTGACCTCATCTCTACATAAATCAAAACATTAGCCAGGCTTAGTGGCGCATGCCTGTAGTCCCAGCTACTCAGGAATCTGAGGCAAAAGGATCACCTGAGCCCAGCAGGTCAAGACTGCAGTAATTGAGAGCCTGCTACTACACTCCAGCCTGGGTTACAGAGTGAGATGCTCACTCAAAAAAAAAAAAAAAAAGACTCAGAATTATTTCAAAGATAGCATAAGGAGTTCCTGTATGCCCTACACCTAGTTTCCCTGTTGTTAGCATTTTGCTTTAGTGAGGTGCATTTGTCAAAATAAATAAAGTAATTCTAATACATTATCATTTACTAAAGTCCATGTTTTATTCAGTTTCTCAGTTTTTGGCTAATGTCCTTTTCCAGTTCCAGGATCCTATCCAAGATTCCACATTCCATTTAGTAGTCAAATCTCCTTAGGCTCCTCTTGGTTTTGACAGTTTCTCCGACTTTCCTTGTTTTTCATGACCTGGACAGTTTTGAGGATTACTGCTCAGGTAGTTTGAGACTTCTTCCATTGGTATCTGTCTGGTAGTTTTCTTGTGGTTAAACTGCAGAACATGTTTTGAGGGAGGAAGACCTCAGAGGTAAAGTGCTGTTCTTATGACATCATATCCAGAGCATATACTGTCAATATGACTTATGAATGTTGATGTTAACCTTGATCACCTGGCTTGAGGTGATGTTTGTCAGGTTTCTCCATTGTGAAGTGACTCTTTTTCTTTCCTCTTGTCACACTATACTCTTTGGAAGAACGTTACTTTGTATAACCCACACTTACGGGGTAGCACTCTACCTTCTCATAGGTGAATTTTCGACAGAAATTGTTTGGGATTTTTCTGCAAGAGAAATTTGTCTGTTTACTTCTATTTATTTCTTTATTCAATCATTTATTATACCCATATGGAGTCATGGATATGTATTTTCTACTTTGAAGTTATAAATACTACTTATTTTCTTGATCAAATTGTTCTAGGTTTAGCCACTGGGAGTCCTTTCAGTTGGCACCTGTGTCTCTTTGACCTACACCCATCATTATGGTTTTCTGTTTTTGTTTTAGCTTTCATTCTGCACACTTTCTTGCTTTCTGGCACTACAAGGTGCTTCAAACTATTTCCTGCCTCCGTCCTAGAATCAGCCGTTTTTTTCTAAAGAGACCTGGTTCCTTTTATTGGAGAATGCTTATTAGAAACCAAGATCTGGGTGCTTGTTGCTATTGAGATCTATTTCTTCTAGACCCTCTGAGCTAGCAGACCAAGGAAATATATATGTTCTATACTAACTCATATATGTATACATAATCTATACATATTTTTATATACAACTGATCTGTATTTCTGTTAGCTACACATGAGTTAATACCCATGTCTCCAACCATAATCTCTTACCATATGGATCATTCTAGCTTCCTTCCCTTGCTTATTGTTGATGTCTCACTTCAACCGTGACACACTTGCCTTCTGCCATCCTCCATCGATTTACTTAATTGTTAATTTTAGCATAATACATGCATAGTGGTTTCAAAACTGTGATATGTACTCTGCCAGTGTTTTTAAATATTTTTTGTTCTTTTGTTTTCTTACTCAGGTCCGGGAACTGGAACCTCTCCTTTGTCACAGTGACAACCCATCTCAACTCATCTGGACGTCATCTCGCAGTGCAAGGAAATCTAATTTCAGCCTTGAGGATTTCCAGCACAGCAAAGGCAAGGAACCCTACAGCTCTTCCAAATATGCCACTGACCTCCTGAATGTGGCTTTGAACAGGAACTTCAACCAGCAGGTAAGACTTGTCTCTGTGATATGAAAATAGCAGGATGGGGTCTCTTAATTAACCACAATTGATCTCTTAGTAACTGTTATAGTTTAGTTTGGTAGTTGATGTTTATAAAAGTCTTAGAGCAGAGATAACTGCTCCTGACCTTTTAGGTACGGGTAGCTCATTCGCCATTCTGTAGTTCTTCAGGAATTTTAATTTCTGTTAACAGAACAACACTACTAAAAATAACAATAGCTACTATTTTCTATTGTTATTATTTATTTGTTTGTTTGTTTACAAAAACGTATTAGCATGGACTAGCTACTGTTTAAGTACTTGCAATGTTTCAGGTGTTGAACACTTCATCTGTGTATGTCATTTAATACCGTCCCTGTTACAGTGAGGAGAGTCTGAGTATTTTCATTTTCAGATTTCTAAAGCTCAGAGAAATTAAGTCCTTTACCCAAGTGTGATGCAACTTGTAAATGGTGAGTTCAGAGTTGAGCCCAAGCTGATTTTACAGCTTAACCCTTTTCCATTGTACTGTTCTGCCTTCTAGTGTGTCGTATCTGAGGTCTCTAGGACAGCCGAGTAGTTGTGAAGACTTCTGGATAGTGGTGATTTATTTTTTTTTTTTTTTTTTTTTTTTTTTTTTTTTTTTGAGTTAGAGTCTCACTCTTGTCACCCAGGCTGGAGTGCAGTGGCATGCTCAGCCACTGCAGCCTCAACCTGCTGGGCTTAGGCAATCCTCCCACCTCAGTCTTCCAAGTAGCTGGAACTACAGCACACCACCACGCCCGGCTAGTTTTTTGTGATTTATTGTAGCGATGAGATCTCACCAAGTTGCCCAGGCTGGTCTCGAACCCCCAGGCTCAGGCAGTCCTTTTGCCTCAGCCTTGCAAAGTGCTGAAATTACAGGTTGAGCCACCTCGCCCAGACGATAGTGGTGATTTTAGATCAGACTCCAGATCTCTGTCTCTGTGAGGATCTGGACTTAGAGAGTGTTTCTTTGGAGAAGGTGACCCTTGTCAGTCTCATGCTGGTCTGCAGTTTATAGCTTCTTTGTATGTTTCTGAATTCTCCAGTCCCCCCCCCGGGCATTTTCTTTTGTTTACTTGTTCTATATTGTATGAGTGTGGGGCTTTGGGGCTTTGGAGAAATTTAATTCTGCTAACAATTATAAAAGACCTACCATGTTTAGGGAATGGGTTCAGATTTAGGGTTGAGGAGGAAAGTGAAATAAAAAGATGATTACGAAACTTTATTTTCTCTCAAGGGAGCTTCTTTGATCATGGATTAGATACAGAAATATAAACCTTACATGATGGTCTAGACCTGGCTTATTGTGGAATGGAGACCTTTATCTGATGAATTCTGTGATCTAGCTCTTGGAATCACTCATCTTAGTGAAGGAGGTGGTATAAAGCAGAAGCTAAGAGCATAGTCTTTGGAACTAGATTTGAGTCCTAGCTCTGTTACTAGTTTTGTAACCTTAGGCGAGTTATTTAATCTCCCTGTGCCTCAGTTTTCTCATCTGAAAAGTAGGGATAGATAATGGTACCTACCTCACAGTTTTGTTGGGACGATTGAGCAAGGGAACCTATATGAAACAGTCACAGCAGTGCTTTGTGTTCAGAATGTGAGAGTGGGCATGTGCATGTGTCTGCACACGTGTACATGTGGGTGTGCATGTGTGGGCCTATGTGTGTGTATGCCCACATAGGGGAGTGCCTATGTACATGCATGAGTTTTGTGCATGTGTATGAAAGTGTATATGTGGGTATATGCATGTGGCCTACATATATGTATATGTTCTTGTGTGTATGCATGTGTTGGCTGTTATTATTACAGCTTGTACTTAGTATGTTGGTCCAATTGTGCGCCTCCTTCTAAAGTTTCTTGAAATGTTTAAAAACTTGACACAGCTGCTTCCTGGTACACTGGAAACTCCCTTTTAGTGGGGCATAAGAAGCTCTGAGATCTTATTTAAGTTTCGATTGTCAAGTAAGGTTTGAGATTTCATCTTTTACAAAAAAAGTGAGATTTAGCTAATGCTGGTAAAATCTGTTAGGTTTGGTTCTCAGCCAATGACTTTTTCTCCTTGACTTTTATAAGGAAAGAAGAAGCTAAAAAAGAACATTCGGGGATTCCTTTTAAAGTCTTTATTACTGGAAGTATTGTCAGGTTCTGTATCGTCTACCTGACAGATTTTAGTCAGCTGTTAATGGTTCCCCACACAAGCTGCATATAAATACTCAGGATCATCATGGTTATTCCCTGTAACTAAATATGTGGAAGGATGCAGTCTTGGATACGACTGTCTTCTTGTTTATTTATTTATTTTTGTTTATCAGTGTCAGACAGTTGTATATGCCAGAATCCCTGGATTTTAGTGAAGATTTCTTCATTTAGGACTGAATAGTTCTTAGAATAAGAAATTTTTTTTCCTTAACTTTCTTTGGGTTAGAATATGTGACTTTCTCAGGACGAATTACTAAGGATGAATCCCAGCTTGTGACTTTTTTTTAGAGGACTGCTGTTAAATCACGGGGACTCTTAGGGAAGGATGATCTGTATCCAGCACTGGCCACGCCTCTGCAGCACTAAGTAAAGGAAGGAAATCTTCCAGCTTCTGTTGCCCAGGGGACCATGTTTTCATTGAATTATCTGTGTTATACTGACACATCCTAGTTTTTTTATTTAAAAGAAAAAATGAGATTAAAAATTATAAAAATATGAGTTTTAATGGTCAATATCAACACAAGGTAAAATGTGTAGTAAAAATTAAACCAAATAAAATTGTAAAACAAATCTTGGAACCCCAGATCACATAGGGCCCTTTCTATGAACAAAAACTGTGTGTTAATTGGGCCTCTCTCTATAGGACCAAACTTTCTATAACAATGAATTCTAGGCTAAGGACCTGATTTAGAGGTCATTATGTGGAGAAAATCTTTGTGGCATCACATGCAGCCCTTTGTTCCTCTCTGATGCCAGGAGCACTCATTTCAAGCCACAAGTATGGGTCTTGTGTATCTGCAGAGAAACAGACACATATATAAGGTTTAGCTGTCTATTTATTAGACCAGAAATTTCTTGAAGGCAAGGACTGCACTTTTGCATCTTTTTTTCTTAAGCACTCATCATGATTGAAAAGTTAATCTTCACTTAAGTCAATAACATGGAAAACTCAGATAACCAGGCCCTGCTTTTCTCCATTGAACTTCAAAATTGATTATTCTTTATACTTCAAGTTCCCTGAGAATAGAGACTTTATCTTACTAATTTTTGCATCCTGAGTGCCTTTCATAGTGGGTTCTTAGTATATGATTCCTCAACTGAAATGTCCTACTCAACTTCAAGAACAATTCAGAGCATAAACTATTCCTCACCTGGCTTCCTGGCTCATATGTGTACCTTTTGTATTAACTAGCATGTAGCTGGACTGAGTCAGTATACATTGAATTAATGTCCTATTGCTACTCCTTTCTGTGCTCCCAGGGTCTCTATTCCAGTGTGGTGTGTCCAGGTACAGTACTGACGAACATGACGTATGGAATTCTCCCTCCCTTTTTATGGACACTGCTGATTCCAGTGATATGGCTGGTGAGTGATGAACACTTCTTTTCTTAGTTTATAAAATCTCTTCAATTTGGGACCTAGTAGTTGAACCTAAATTTCACTTAACTTGAGGTTTTTGAAGTTACTGAGTGTGTAACCTCTGCTTCATACTCTGTGTGTTACCACAGCACCACCATCTGAGTGTCTACTTCTTTTAAAAGGAATGTTTCATTGATTGCACACCACAGATCCCAAGAGTTCTGTAATCATGTAATTTTTGGAAACATGTGTTAAGCAGTGTTAACCTGGGATCATATGCACTAAGAATTCCCAAGAAGGGGATGATTTTACATTTTATGATCATTAACTGTGACTGTGTGTGTTTGTGCTTTTTTGTGATTTGAATATCTTTCAGGACCACTGTTCCTCCAGCACACATTTGGAAAATGTTTTTAGGAAATGTTTCTTTTTTTAGGGCTAAGGAAGAAATATCCTTTCTTTAGGACAGGCATAACAAAAAGATAAGACGTAAATATACATTCATGTCAAAAGTTGACTCAGAGTAGTGGAGATTAAGTGCTATCTCTTTTTTGACTTTTCTTTTTTGATACCTAAAAAATTTTCTGAAATCAGAAATCCAGGCTTTCTTTTTTAATATTTAAATGAATTATTATTTTGTGACTGTGTTCTAAGCCACCTCAAAATGACTGTTTTCTTTTCCTCAGCTTCGCTTTTTTGCAAATGCGTTCACTTTGACACCATATAATGGAACAGAAGCACTGGTATGTTACTGGAGTTTTTATAGCTTATGTAATGGTTTAGCAGATGTGAATTGTAGATTCACTAGTAGTGGAAACAATTTCAACAGAAAATATAATAAGAGAACAAGTTTTGAATAATCAGGATCTACAGAACTAAAGCAGACCCTAAGTCTAAGTGAAGAACATTGGGAGTTAGGTTTCCAAGTTGGACATCTACCATGGCATTGGGTACCATGATTATAGGGAAAGCACTTCTGTAGGTGCAAGATAGACCAGCAGCTGGAGGAGCAACAGAGCACTGGAACACTGGAGGGACAGGCATAGCAGGATGGTGGCCAGACAACTAGTGAGTGTTTTCCCATGGACAAGATGCACCTTACTGGTCAAGCGTAGGGGTAACAACGTTCAACTTCATTTCCCTCTATGAAGATTCTCCCTCTCTTAGTATTAGAGGATTAAGTTGTTATTTTATTAGGAAACCAGTGGATTTTCTTAAATCACACATGGCAAATGGATTCAGGTGTTTCCTCATCAATGGCAGGCATTACTAATGGATAATATTCTCTTCTGTTGCACACAAGTGATGTCTGTGAATATTTTTCAACCCAGACCTCCAAAGGCAGCTTCTACTAATGGAACAGAATTGTCATGCACTGAAATCCCATTGTTTCAGAGTCAGTTCTCTGTGTTTTTATCTCCCTCACTCCACTGAGCTCCTTCAGGATTCTTGCTATTCACTTTGGATCCTTGAGGGCCTTGCAGTATAGTGTCTACAATTAATAGATTCTCAAATCTTGACTGAACTGAAGTTAACTAAGGAAAACATGAATAGAATTGGCTTGATGCCCTTGTTTTGGTAAGCATTAAAGAAATAAATTCATTTATTGTAGGAACACAAATTGCTTTTAACCTGTATTTTAGTTAGTTCTTTTTTTTTTTTGAGTTGGAGTCTCACTCTGTCGCCCAGACTGGAGTGCAGTGGCCGCTCCCGGCCACTGCAGCCTCGACCTGCTGGGCTCCGGTGATCCTTCCACCTCAGCCTTCCGAGTAGCCGGAATTACAGGCATGTGCTACCACGCCCGGCTGATTTTTTGATTTATTGTAGAGATGAGGTCTCGCTGCCCAGGCGGGTCTCGAACCCGCGGGCCCAGGTAATCCACTCACCTCAGCCTCCCAAAGGCGCGGGATTACAGGCTGAGCCACCGAGCCCGGCTTGTTAGTTCTTAATATACTTGCTAAAGCATTAACTGATGATAATCGAGAGGATTTTTAGAGTTTGGGGAGCTCTGTAAAGTGCTGATTGTAAATCCCACCAGCCTAACTCACCTTGGACAGAAGAAACAAATCACTGACACGTTCTTCCTTTCCAGATATGGCTTTTCCACCAAAAGCCCGAGTCTCTCAATCCTCTGACCAAGTATCAAAGTGCCACCACTGGCTTTGGAAGCAATTATGTAGTGGCCCAGAAGGTAAATGTGTTTACATTGCTGTGTTGATGTTTGCTGCCAGGCTGATGAATTGGGCCCCACGTTCCTGACCAGCCCCTAGGGCCCTCACTTTCTTACCCTGGGTCTTCACTGCTCAGTGGCGTCACGCTGATCTGTTTCATTTCCTCCTGCTCTCTCCTACCTCTTAAGCTTTGCACATCTTGTTCTCTTGACCCAAGCTGCTCTTACCCTCTTTTTCAATGGATTGATTTCTGCTTATCCTTTAGTTTATACCCCAGTCTTCGATGACCCTTAGACCAGGCTGGATGCCTGTGTACTAGGCTTTCTTGGTATCTTGTACCTGTTCTGGTTCATGTTTGTTCACCTTCGAGTTCCCCTGTCAGAACAGAACCTCTGTGAGGAGGAGGAAGATCTTACCACCCTCTTCTAGAGGGTCATCTTACACATGGTAGGCGCTCAGTAAACGGGTTGCAAGTTGGGTGAAACAAGAAGGTTCTTTCCGTGTGAAGTTAACTTCCCTTTCAGTATTCAGTTCTGCTTGTGACAGTTACCAGCTTTAATAGATTGGTGTTTTGAAGAGGCAGGGGACAGAGTACAAAACAAATCAAATCAGTACTGTTTTTTTAGACTCTGTATAATCTTTTTTTTTTTGAGTTGGAGTCTCACTCTGTCGCCCAGACTGGAGTGCAGTGGCCGCTCCCGGCCACCGCAGCCTTGACCTGCTGAGCTCCAGCGATCTTTCCGCCTCAGCCTTCCAAGTAGCTGGAACTATAGGCGTGCGCTACCACGCCCAGCTAATTTTTTGATTTTATTGTAGAGATGAGGTCTCGCCTGCCCAGGCAGGTCTCAAACCCGCGGGCTCAGGCAATCCACTTGCCTCAGCCTCCCAAAGGCGTGGAATTACAGGCTGAGCCACCGAGCCCGGCTTGACTCTGTATAATCTTCTAAAAATAAACATAGAAATACATACTGGGGAATGAGAAAATTCCTCTTGAACTAAAAAGTCTATTTTGTTGTGCTTTTGTCATGAGTTTTATTTCACTGCTCAGCCTGTTGTAAGGAGGTGCTGGCATAAAATAAAACTAGATTGGGGTGAGGAAATTATCGCCAGTAAGTCAAGTAACGGGCATTGCTCTGGTCTGTCTGCCAGTTGCGTGAGCTGAAAGAGGAGGTGAGTGTTCTGCTCCCTGGGCTTCCTGTTCACTAAAAATGAACCTTCTAGGTTTTTCAAAATAAATTCTGTGGAATACTTGTTCTTTGAGAAGATTTGCAAGAAACGGTTCCTATGTCAAGTAAAACTGAGTAATGGTTTGTGTTATGTTCTCCTCTTTCAGAAATATGTGTAATGTGTATCAGCACAGTAAGGCTTTGAGAAGTTGAAACAGATAAGAAGTGTGCGAAATATTTAATCCTGGTGTTCCCAATTGTTTTTGACTGAATTTTTTTTTTTTTTTTTTTTTTTTTAGTTAGAGTCTCACTCTGTTGCCCAGGCTGCTGGAGTGCAATGGCATACTCACAGCCACCACAGCCTCAACCTGCTGGGCTATGGCTATCCTTCTGCCTCAGCCTTCCAAGTAGCTGGAACTACAGGCGTACGCCACCATACCCAGTTAATGTTTATTTACGGTAGAGACAAGGTCTCACCATGTTGCTCAGGCTGGTTTTGAACTCTTGGGCTCTGGTGATCCTCTCGCCTCTGCCTCCCAAAGTGCTGAGAATTACAGGCGTGAGCCACCACACCTGGCCTTGACTGAGAATTTTTAAAAATCAGATTTACATGATCCTTAACATCACTTTGGGGAATTGTATTGTATATTAATAAGCTTATTTGAGGCTTTAGAGTTTATTTGAGCTTACTGTCTATTAACTTAGAGGGAATGATTTGTTTTATCAAGGGGAGAAAATGCTTAATTCTGCAGACCAAAGTATTCATTAGCATTTTATGGAAATGCATTGATGAAAGTGTTTTAACCTTTTATTAATTTGAAAGAATCTGTTTTCTCCTCTAAAAGTTGGGGTTGAAATAGATCATAGCTGGGCATGGTGAGACGTTCCTGTAGTTCCTATCTGGGAACTGAGGCAGAAAGATCACCTGAGCCCAGGAGGGTGAGGCTGTGGGGAGCTGTGATCATCCCACTGCATTCCAGCCTAGCCTGACTCAAAAAAATTAAAAACCACACTCTAACATGATTAAATGAATATCAGTGTGATTTCCAAAATGTTAAAAAAAAGTTTCTTTAATTTTCAGCCTTTCAGTTTTGTGAAGAAAGAGCCTGGTTTTGAAGTTTAGGCTCTGTGTTGATTTGAAAAAAGGATATCACTATTTTATAGGGACCGAGACTTGTACTTTTACATTCACTTCATCAGTTAAAATGAGAATTTCTGCATCAAGTACGAGAATGTTAAATAACAGCAGATTAAACAAGATAGAATCTTAGACTTCTTGCATGGAGAAGCAATGAGGAGAAATGTGGGCTCAGGCTGGCATGGCAGCCCCATGAATCATCAGGTACCCAGGTTCTTGCAGTCACCTCGTCCTTCTGGCTCAAGAGAGCAGGGTGGAAGAAAGAAGAGAAAAGAGGGATGCCCTGTTTCTTGTAAAGAGACTCTGGCTAGTATTTACATCTCCTTGGCCAGAACTTAGTCACATGATAGCCATTGCTTCAGTGAGACTGAAAATGTAGTCTTTTATCTGGGGGCAGTGAGGTTGCTCGTGTTTCTTGGCTACAGAAGATGGATAGTAGGAGGTGAGTAGCTATTGAAAATTCACAAAACTTTTGATTTTCCTGTTTTGTCCTTTTATATCGCAGTTGATTCGTATCTTCTGCTCCTGGGTACATGGAGCTAAGAGAGATAGCCAAACTTAGATCTGTCAGTCTTGCTATTCAATGAAGGCATCGGTAGGTTTGGTGAGAGTTGGAGGTGGGACTGAGAGTTAGCACATCATCAGGCTCACAGTTTCCTGACAGCCTCATTTGCCTGCCACCATGGCCCTTTCCTGCCAGCCAGCTTCTTCCTTATTATTTTTTATGTTTGTTTTCAGTTCGCTTACATATGTTGAATGCCTTTCTTTTATACAAATACGATTCATCTTATTTTTCCTTTCTAGCCATCCCTATTTTTGCTTTTTTTCCAGATGGACCTAGATGAAGACACTGCTGAAAAATTTTACCAAAACTTGCTGGAACTGGAAAAGCATGTTAGAGTCACCATTCAAAAGAACAGATAACCAGAACTCTGACGATGACACTCTGTGGAACATCCTGTGAACCTTCTCTGCATTTTGAGGCACCTGGATTCCATCAAGTTAGATGATATGCGTTTGTAGTAAACTGTGAACTATGACGGTCTCTTCCTTCCTTTCAGAATTATCTCTAAGATGGTGTATGTGTGTATGCATATGAGAAAAAAATTGGTAAATTAAAAATATCAGTTAGATAGTCTCTAGAATGGTGTCACATTACAATTAATAGAGTCATTCAGCAGAATATCTGTTTATATTGTTCTGCCAACTGGGGCCCAAGCTTAGGCTCCATGGGATAAGGTGTGAACTTGAGTAATTGTGATCCAGGAACACTGTGGTCTTTCTTTCGGCCTGCCCCCAGCAAGAGGCAGTACTGCCCACTCTCTGAGTAGCAGTCTCAGCTTTGTTTCTTCCCTTATGAGCCATTTTCTTGGGTCTTTTGCCTTATTTATTTTTCCGCATGCTGCTTCTAACAATCCCAAGACTGTTAGAATCTTAACAATCCTAATACAGCTTCCCATGTAGTTAATAACAGAAACAAAAATATATGTGTGTTTGGGTTACTTGAATTATTTCTTATTTTAAAATCTGTTATTGACATTGAGGAGGTTCATGCTAATATGCTACTATTCAGCCCAACCCTTAACACTGTTTGCAAATTTGCTCATTAGTGACCAATCCATTTTTATGATCATATTTAATAAGGCACTGAATGACCACTTCCCATCTGACTGAGAGTTGGTTCAATTCTCTGAGTGTTACCCAAGCAACAGCTTCTGGTCTAGGGCTGGGCAGACATTGGATCAAATTTAGGTTTAACCAGTTAACTAACTAGCTGTACAACTTTGGACAAGTTATTTTAATTATACCTTAATTTAATTACATTTATCAATACCAATGCCTATCTTGCAGAATTGTGAAGCAATATCCTAGTAGATGCACAATTGATACAAACTGTTACTCAACTCTGTTCTACATTAAGTACCCAAAAGAAGTGTTTAAATATGAACTAAATCTTGATTTCATGTCACTGATGATGTGTCACTAGGTTGGTGCTCTACATATTTTCTGAACCAGTTGATCCATTTTCCTCAAAATAAGGGACAAATCATAGTCCCTTACCCTACACTCCCAAGTGGTATACCTCAATAATTGGTTCTTTTTGTTAAATGATCCTAGATTTAACTTTTTATGTCTGAGCTGGGGCACTAGTTTGAAGATTCAGCTGCTAAGAAGCTGGGCTTCAGGAGATATCTGATTTCTGCCTTGAGCCGGTGCATTTATTTTGATTTCCGTGATGGGTTCAGTATAAATCAGTGGCCCCCAACCTTTTTGTCTCAGGGACTGGTTTCATGGAGGACAATTTTTCCATGGACTGGGGGTAGTGGCTTAGGGGAGTGGTTTCAGGATGATTCAAGCACATAACGTTTATTGTACATTTATTTATATTATTATTACATTGTAGTATATAATATAATAATTCTACAACTCATCAGAAAGAAAAAGTTATGGACAGAATTGGTAAATAAAATAACGGGCAGTCTACACACAGACTAAAATAAGTGTCGGATTCTGACTTAAAGCCTGCCACTAGATGCTGCTGTGCAATTGAAGTACATCAACTCACTTGCCACTCCCTGATAGGGTTTTGATATGAATCTGCAAGCAGTTGATTTTATGGTCGCTGTGCAGTCCAACTCTCACAGCTAATGTTAGTTTGTATTTGCAGCCACTCCCCAGCGCTAGCATTACTGCCTCAGCTCCACCTCAGATCATCAGGCATTAGATTCTCATAAGGAGCATGCAGCCTAAATCCCTCACATGCACAGTTCACAACAGGGTTCATGCCCCGAGGA
Organism: Carlito syrichta; assembly: GCF_000164805.1. NCBI lineage: Eukaryota > Metazoa > Chordata > Mammalia > Primates > Tarsiidae > Carlito > Carlito syrichta. The sequence continues at coordinate 48,223 of NW_007074639.1, read as the reverse complement.
GAATCTAATGCCACTGCTGATTTGACAGTAGGTGAGCTCAGGCAGTAATGTGAGTGATAGGGAGCAACTGTAAATACAGATGAAGCTTTGCTCACTGGGCCCCTGCTCATCTGCTGTGTGATCCGATTCCTAACAGACCATGAACCAGTATTTGTCCCTGGTGTGGAGTCTGAGGACCCCTGGTATAAATCATTCATGCTTTCCACAAATATATATTGAGCACTGGCCATATGCCAGGTACTGTTGGGTTTTGAGAATATAGACATTAACATGTGGGTGGTAGAATGAGACATTTCAAAATGTTTCTAAGAGGCATTCCAGAAGGAAAGAGTTGAGAAAATGGGAATTAAGGCAATATTTAAAGAGATAAAAGCTGAGCATTTTTACGGAATTGAGAGAAACCACGATCATCAGATTCAGGAAAAAGGACAAGTTTCAAACAAGATAAACACAAAAAAGCCAAAATCTACATATAGTGAAATAGCAAAAGAAACAAAAACAAAAACAAAAAAACAAAGTAACTCACTTGTAAAAACAATCAGGGACAATAGATTAGTAACAAAAAGTTGACTTAGACTAACAGCAGATTTCTAGCTGTTGGGAAGATAAGAGAATAACTTCAAAGCACTGAGTCATAATGAAGCCATCTAAAAAAATTCAAAAGTGAGGCTGAAATAAAATTTTTAGACAGAAGTTGAGAGTTTAACCCTTACTGAAAAAGACTACTGGAGTGTACTTGAGGGAGAAAATTGAACCCTATAAGAGAGCCGTGAGATACACAAGAAATAAATTTGCAGACACTTTGCAAGTCCTAAATGTTTATTGTATAAAACAACAATAATAAAAGATGACTAGTTTCAGGAGAATAAAAAGCAGGGCAGCAAGAGTGAAAACATTCTAAGTATTCAGAAGGAAGATAGAGCCATTAGTTAACTTTAGACATTAATGCACCTGATGTATTTATTACATTTGTAATGGTAACCTTATGATGCAGAAATAAAATACAGTTTGCGTAACAGTTTTTTTTCCCTTTTTTAAAACATTGTTTTGTTTTTTATTTTTTTTAAATTAAAGATGTGGGGTACAGTTCAGGGTTGGGTATATAAATGTTGATTATGCAGGTACCCTTGTTGATGAGTTATGCCCCTTCCTCCCCTAGCAGTTTCCCTCAACTGCTAATCTCACTCCCCTCCCCTGACGGTTTCCCACTATTGCCAGTCCCTTTCTTATAGTATTATAATTGTTCAAGAACCGCTTATGAGTGAGAATATATGGTACTTTGTTTCTGTGATAGATCACTGAGTATGATCAACTCTAAATTCATTCAAGTTGCTGTAAAGTCCATATGTTTTTCCTTCTTTATGACTGTATAATATTCTATTGTATATATGTACCACATTTTTTTAAATAAAAGGAATAAAGAAAACCCAAGCCATCCAAAAAAGAATAGGAAGGGGGAGGAAGAAGAGGATACTCAGCTAGAAAAAGATAACAAAAATCTCCAAATTAGATTTTAAAAATACATTCAAGTAGGTAAAAATGAGTTGTTAAAAAACTTCTCTTTCTTCCTCTCTTTTTCATACAAGAAAAGCTAAGACATAAAGATACATAAAGGTTGAAAGTTAAAGGATGAAAAAATATATACCTGGCAGATACTAATGAAAAGGAAGCTAATAAAGTAGTACTAATACCAGATAAAATAGACTTTAAAGCAAAAGTATTTTTAAGGATTAAGTGAGTCTATACCTAATGATAAGGTAAAATCACCATGAAAGTATTATAGTTGTAAATTTGTATGTACTTTTAATGCTTAAAAGGCAAAAGTTTGTAGAATTACAAGGAGACTGATAAATTCACAATTTTAATTGTAACAACTTAATGGTTTATTATTATACAAAATTAATAAGAATATGGAAGATAAGAATACAATAACCTTGATCTGGTGAATTTGTATATGAAACCCACCAGTTGGAGAACCATATTCTTTTCAAATCTACATGTGACAGTTTAATAACAAATCAAATACTAAACCTCAAAGTAAATCTCAGCAAATGTTTAAAATGTGGTCTACACGGACTAGTTCTCTGATTACAACACATTTACAAAAAAGTAACCAAGACACAATAATAAAGAAAACTTGTGTTTTTACCACTTAAACTCAGAAGTCAAAAACTCATATTGGAGTTTGGAAAATATTTACAATGAAACAATAATGAAATTGTCACATATCAGTAGGAGTGAAATGCATATGAGATTTACCAAGAATGAAATTCATAGAAAAAATGCAATTTGTAGAAGTGATCAACATAAAATTAGGGATACTGTTTAGTTTTGAATGCAAGTTAAGAGAAAACAACAGGGGAACATGACAGGAGTTTTGCACTTGTATTATTCCTTAAGCTGGATTATATGCACATGTGTATAGTTCTGTAGAACATGTGAATAGATTCATGTAACCTCCACCACAATGAAAATACAGAACTGTTCCATCACCACAAAGGAAATCCTTGGGCTATGCCTTCATAGTAGCACATCTCGCTTCGTTTCTGTCCTGCAGCAGCCATGAATCTGTTCTTCATTTATAAAATTTCATCATTTTGAGACTATTATATAAATGGAATCATAATGCTTAAGAGAGATTGTTGGTTCATAATGTAAAAGTGTATATTTCAGTTTTACAAGAAACTGCCAAACTTTTCCAGAGTGACTATATTACTTTACATTCCCACCAGCAATGTATGTGATAATCAGTTTCTCTGCATCCTCTCAGCATTTGGTATTTCACACCTAAAAAAATTAGCCATTCTAATTTTTTAGTGTGGTCATCTCTGATTGTTGGTTTTAATTTTCACTTTCCCAATAGCTAAAGTTGTTGAACATCTTTTCATGTGCTTATTTGCCATGACTTTTCCTATATTTTGCCCATATTCCACCTGGAAAGTTTGGTTTTCTACTCTTGAGTTTTGAGAGTTCTGTATATATGCTAGATACAAGTCTTTAGTTATCTTTGTGTTTTGCAAATATTTTTTTCACTGTGTGTAGCATATTTTCATTTTTCTTTTTTTTTTTTTTTTTACGAGATCTTTGACAGAAAATTAAAAAAAATTTTTTTAAATGAATTGTGCCTTTGGTGTTATGCCTAAGAACCCTCACATAACCCCAGGTCATGAAGATTTTGACAATTTTAATAGAAATTGCATTAAGTCTATGAATAAAATTTGGAGAAATTGTTATCTTTACTATTTGAGTCTCCCAATCCATGAACATGGTATAGTCCTTCACTTATTCAGGTTTTATTAGATTTCTTTCATCAGAATTTTGTAATTTTCGGCATATAGATTCTGTACATGTCTTGTTAAGTATATATTTAAATGTTTTATTTTCTTTGAAGAGTTTGTAAGTGATATTGTATTTTTCATGTTATTTTTTCTATTTTCATTCTTAATGTGTTTAAATGTGATTGATTTTTTTCTGTGTGTTAGTCTTGTTTTCTCTGACTGACAAATTCATTTCATTAGTACTAAGAATTTTAGATTTTTGGGAATTTTTCTAAGTAGATCATATCATCCACAAGTGAAGATCATTTTATTTATTTATTCCCAATCTGTGTGTTTTTTATTTCTTGGTTAGGAGTTGTAGCACTATGAATAGGAGTTGTGAGAATGTCCATCCTTGCCTTGGTCCTGATCTTAGGAAGAAAGCATTTATTCTGATGTTAGACATAGGCTTTTTTAGATGTTCCTTCAAGTTGAGGCAATTATTCTCTATTCCCAACTTGCTGAGAGTTGATTTTTATCATGAATTGGTGCTGGATTTTTGTCCAAAGTATTTTCTGCATCAGTTAATATGATCATATGATTTTCTGTCTTTAACTTGTTAATATAGTGGATTACCTTGATTAATTTTCAAATGTTGAACTACTTGCATACTTGGAATACTTGAAATAAATCCCTTTGGCTGTGGTATATAATTATTTTTACATGTTGTTGGATTTGTTTTGCTAACATTTTGCGGAGAATTTCTGTGTCTAAGTTAATGAGAGAATTTGGTTTGTGCTTTTCTACTTTGTATTGTTTTTGACTGATTTGGTTGTCAGGGCAATAGTGTCATCATAAGATGAGTTAGGAAGTATTCCCTCATTTTCTATGTTCTGGAAGAGATTATATAAAATTGGCATTAATTTTTAAAATATGTGTAGAATTCGCCAGTGTGAAACCATCTGAGCCTGAAGATTTATTTTGAATTATGCATTCCATTTTTTAATGGCTATAGAACTATTCAGATATTTTATCTTGCATTTCAGTCATTTGTGAGTTTTAAGGAATTGATTCATTTTTTTTCTAAATTGTCAAATTTATTAACTTAACATTGTTAGTTTTTTAAATTATATTTTTTAATGGTTTCTATTACAGTGATAGTCTCCATCTCATTCTTTCTTTTTGAGTTGGAGTCTCACTCTGACACCCAGACTGGAATGCGATGGCTGCTCCCGGCCACCGCAGTCTCGACCTGCTGGGCTCCGGCGATCCTTCCTCCTCAGCCTTCCAAGTAGCCAGAATTACAGGCACGCGCTACCACGCCCGGCTGATTTTTTTATTTATTGTAGAGATGAGGTCTCACTGCCTAGGCAAGTCTTGAACCCGTGGGCTCAGGTAATCCACTCACCTCAGCCTCTCAAAGACGTGGGATTACAGGCTGAGCCACCGAGCCCGGCTTCCATTTCATTCTTTAATGTTAGTGTCTTCTCTTTTTAAATTTTGTCAGCCTTGTTAGGAGTTTTTCAATTTTATTGTTATTTTCCAAAGCAACAACTTTTTTTCCCATAAATTTTCTCAGTTGTTTTGCTGTTATCAGTTTCATTGATTTCAGCTCAGATCTTTTAAATTTATTTTGCTCTTCTTTTTTATTCTTTCTTACAGTAAAAACTTAAATTATTGATTTGGAGCTTTTTCTCCTTTCTATTGTAAGCAGCTTGTGTTAAAATTTTCCTTCTTAGCACTGTTCAGCTGTACTCTACATTTTTTTGACACATTTGTTTTTTTTACATTCGGTTTCATATATTTTACTCATTTCCTTTGAGACTTCCTCATTACCCATGAATTATTTAGAAGTGTTTAATGTACACATTTTTAAAGATTAAAAATTGTTACTGATTTCTGCTTTTATTCTACTACAGTCAGAAAACACATTCTGTCTGATTTCTATTCTTTTAAATCTGTTGAAGTCTGTTTTATGGTCCAGAATGCAGTCTACTTTGGTGAATGTTTCGTGAACTCTCCTCTACAACATGCCTTTTGTTGTTTCTTTTTCAGAATACTTTTTTTTTTTTTTTGAGTTGGAGTCTCACTCTGTCGCCCAGACTGGAGTGCAGTGGCCGCTCCCAGCCACTGCAGCCTTGAGCTGCTGGGCTCCAGTGATCTTCCGCCTCAGCCTTCTGAGTAGCTGGAACTACAGGCGCACGCTACCATGCCTGGCTAATTTTTGATTTATTGTGGAGATGAGGTCTCGCCAAGTTGCCCAGGTGGGTCTCGAACCCGCGGGCTCAGGCAATCCACTCACCTCAGCCTCCCAAAGGCGCAGGATTACAGCCTGAGCCACCGAGCTTTTGCATTTTGTCCAGAGTTCACAGTTGTTATTCAGGAAAAATGGTCTGTAGGAGAGGTACCCTGCTATATTAAAAGGAAGACTTCCCAGCAATTGTTAGTATGGTCTTTATTTCTAATAAGATTTTACTATTTCTTCTATTTTTTCCTGAGTCCAATAAATTTTTGTCTTAGTTCTTCCAGTTCTTTGTCATTACTGTTTTTAGTTATAAATTTTTGATCCATGGTATTAAAAAAAATTCTTATTTAAGGATATTAGATTCAGTTTCATTATGCTAGTTTTTTCTTCTTTTTTCTTCTTAAGTTTCCTTGGGTATGGGGGGATGAGGGTTATTGTGGTTTTCAGCGGGAGCTTTTTTATTCTTTCATTTTTTTGCTTCACTTCTCAACAAAGTCTTTTCTAGTTATCCAATCTAAAATTTTATCATTCCCCTCAAATTTTCTCATCTTTCTAATTTACTTTTATTTTTGCCTCTTATTACTACCTAACATATATATATATACATATATATATTTATTTATATATTTTACTTATCTTGTTGATTTCCTTTCAACCTACCACATTATGAGTTCTAAGAGGATTGACACTTTAAAAAAATGGATTCCCAGTTTTAAGTCAATGTCTGACACATACTAGGCTCTTGAAAACATTTGCTGCATAAATGAATATATGTACAATTAATTAGACAAAGATTTGTTTGAATAAATGTATCATGCTCTTTGATATTTACAGCATATTCAACTTAAAAAAACTTTTAAAAAAAAAACACATAAAATAACTATATCACAATTTAACTTTTAATTTGAAATGGTTTGGGGAGTACCAAGTCAGAGTTTATTCAAGCTCTGTCTGCGGTTACTGTCATGTCAGAATATTGCCTTATGCTGATATAAACAATTCTTTCTCATGAAAAACCATTAAAAAGTACTAAGAACAATCAGAATGTACAATGAGTCTTATTCTTAATAATAAAACTCCACAAAATAATTCATGTTTCTTATCTGGCATCTGAAAATTTGATTAATTTCCATTATCTGACAAGTCTCACTTATCTAAATTTTAAAAAGCCACTACAATATAACTAAGGGACTGTTGGAAATGAATACTAAACCAAGTATTAAAGAGGGCTCATCTCATTGTTACTGGAGGTTATTCCTCATTTTCTAATTTGACTTCTGTTTCAAAGACAGGAATTCTAGGAAGTTTTATAAAGGTTGGTAGCGGAAAAGAAAAATCCCAGAGACTTCGAAAGTTCAAGAAACATACCTTTTTTAGTTTGTGACTCAAAAGTAGGTTTAAATGTGCGCAGATGAGATAGATATTGCTTTACCTAGAAACATAGACTTCTTTCTTAGGCTAGGAAGAAACTCCATCACATTCTGTTCTATTTAACAACTGTTCTCCACATCTTTGATTGTGAAGGGGTCCCTATAACTATCATTTACTTTCTATATTTGAAAAAAAGATATATTCACAAGTACTCTTTTTCTCATTTCTAAGACTTTCAGAAAGGAAAAAAATATTTTTATATAGACCTATGAATAAGAATTCATTATTGGCCAGGCTCGGTGGCTCAGCCTGTAATCCCAGTGCTTTGGGAGGCCAAGGTGAGTGGATTGCCTGAGCCCACAGGTTCGGGACCCGCCCGGGCAACTTGGCAAGACCTAATCTCTACAATAAATCAAAAATTAGCCGGGCGTGGTAGTGCGTGCCTATAGTTCCAGCTACTTGGAAGGCTGAGATGGAAGGATTGCCGGAGTCCAGCAGGTCGAGGCTGTGGTGGCCGTGAGAGGCCACTGCACTCCAGTCTGGGCAACGGAGTGAGACGCCAACTCAAAAAAAAAAAAAAGAATTCATTATTCTTTTATAAGAATATAAAAATCCCATCCCACATATTAGTTCTGAGCCAGCCCTAGTGTATGGGGGATTTGAAAAGAGTAGATATGGATAAAAGGAGGGAAAGAAAAGGAAGGGAGTGAGTATTTGATGTCAAGGCAATGCTTCTTTCCCTCTGCATGAAACTGGAGGCAAATTCATTCCAGAAAGATTTACAGAGAAGTAGAAGTTCTTTGCTGTCGGAAGCTAAAAATAACTTATTTTATGCTATGACTTAGTTCAGACACATGAAGGGATTTAGAGCTTGATTTTAAAGTTCAGGGTAGAAGTGGATTTAAAAATAGCAAATGATCAGGCATAGACAGAGCTGGAAGATTATAATTGAGAGAAGAGATCAGTGGTTGTTCAGGAATAGAGTTATCATGACCAAGTTGTGCTTCTGTATGTCTGGAAACTAAAATACCTATGTCAACAGACTAAAACTCAAGGCAAAAACATTGGAGTTATTGAAAGCACACATAGACCAACAAAAAGATAATATCATGACAATTATCCTAAGGATAATACATTTTAACAGCTTAAAGACATGGTTTCTTCAGTCATCTCGAGTTCCATCCTTCTCTATTACTTTCAGCAGTTCAGTCATTCATTCAAAGTTTATAGCAGCTTAAAAGCAAAGTTTTCAGTAGAAAGGTCCCAGGTCTCTGGAGATACAAGGCATGGTCTTTTCTACCTGGTTAGGATTGAGGGGAAGCTGCTGGCTTTGCTTCAAGGACTTTGAACCTTCCTGGAGCTCAATTTTGCTCTAGCTGTCTGGAGCTCCGAAGATCCAGATGCTTTCCTCATTTCCACGGGGTGAGCTTTTCACGGGACAGCCAGACACCTGAGTTTCCACTCACTTTTCTTTCCTTGCACGGCACCTCTGAACCGAGGATATTTCTAGCCTTTGGGTCTGGCCCTGGATTGGGACTGTTCATATCTCCAGAGTTCAAATTGAATTGTCAAATATCGATCGCTTGTCATTAAAGGAGTTCCTCTCCAGTCATAAATATTTCTGAACTGCTCAGAAATCTAAATTTCAAACTAGGCAAATTAGTAATACTAGCTATTTATTTGAAATAATGTTGAGACAGCGGCTAATAATCTGACAAAAAAAAAGTCGAGGCCTTACTTCATTGCTATAATAGGTAGAATTTGAAATGTCCCCAACTACCTTTGTCCAGTTACTCTCATAATTGCCTTAAGATAGAAGAATCATCTTGGATTATTCAAGTGGACACAATGGAATCACACGAGTTCTTAGAAGCAGAAGAGAAGAAGCAGAAGTCAAGTCAGAGAGATGTGAACCTACAGCAGATGCTATCCTTTGGCCTGAAGGAGCAAACTACCTTATGTGAAAAAGGCCACGTGGCAGGGGATGGTGGGTAACCTTTCAAAGCTGAGAATGCCCCCTTCACCCAACTGATAACCAGTCAGAAAATGGGGAGCTTGGACCTATCTTTCAAGAAGATGGTTTCTGCTAAGGACATGAATGAACTTGGAAGTAAATTCTGCCCAGAGCCTTCCTGGCTTTGGTTTAGCCCAGGGACACTCACAAACCCCAGTCAAGCTATGTTGGACTTTCGACCTTCAGAATGGAGAGATAATAAATGTGTATTATTTTAAGCTGCTAAATTTGTGATAATTTGTTACAGCAGCAATAGAAGACTAATATAATTCCTTATATCAAAATAAAACCCATATCAATGACATATAAATATGATTACAAAAGAACACTTTCTGCACAATAAGTTATCATAAATAAAATAAAAATACAAACAATGAACTGGAAAGAATAGTTGTAACACATATGAGACCCAACTGGTTAACCCAATATTTAAAGAATGTGCGCAAACCAATAGTGAATTTTAAAGAAGCTTAATCTCAACCATGATAAAATGAAATCAAAATAAAAGGACATGAGTTGTCAATTTTTGCCTCTCATATTAGCAAACAACAAAAGATTTTGTTTGGAGTGTAAAATAACAAGCACTTTCATTGAATACTGTTTGTTATATAAATCATTTATGCCTTTGAAAAAAAATTTGACAATATTTATCAAAATTTAAAATGCACATATCTTTAGCAACTCTACTTTTTGAAGTGTACCCTAAAGATACAACTCATAAACATGCACAAAGACATTTATAAGGGACCACCCTCCCTTATTCAAAACCCTTAGTGCCGAATGTGCTTCAGAATTTAAAATTGCTTGGACTTTAGGAAGATAAATTGGTGCGTACAACACAGTATGTTTTGCAACAAGTCTAGTGGGAGTTGGGATAATCAAGCCCAGTTATATGTCAGCAAAAAGGGTCCATGAATTCACATTAAGTAGGAGAAATAAAGACTATAAATAACTTCACATCAGCCCAGTTATAGTTTAGCTGCCAAATGAGTGTGCCAAAATTTTAGGAAGACTTTGTTTTGTTAGCAGTTTGGACTTTGGAATTGCAGATAAGGGATTTTAGATCTACACAAAAACATTTATTGCAGATTTTTCTTTTCTGTAATAGCAAGAACAGAAAGAACTTAAATATCTTTATCCAGTCTCTAGAGTACTGGATGAAGAATTATGTCATATACATAAAATGTGATAAGTATTAAAAGTAATAAAAGTATTAAAAAGATGAAGTCAGTAAATTAGGTAGGTAGATATGGATTGTGGATTGAGTAACAAAAATGAGATGCTGTGAATTTTGTATATTTTGATTTCATTTGTATCAAACACACACACACAACACAACACAACACAACACATACATAATACTTATACATAGAATCTCTGAAAGGACCTGTAAGAAACCTGGGTTTTGTGGCAGTGACAGTGATTGCTCTTGGAAGATAAACTAGCCAAGAGGACTACTCTATGGGCTTTTATTGCATTCTTCTTGTGCTGAATTTGTAGTTTATATGTTTTATTTTCATTTGTTATTATTACTAAAAAAAAAATCTCTAATGTTGAATGGCTGGTTCAGATTTCGTTCTGTCTCCAGGCCTCCTACTTTGGAGCAGCCACTTCCCCCATAGTGGGTGTTTGGAAAGTTGATTCTGGAAAGCAGAGAAAAGAGAGAGAGTGGGAAAGAAACCAATTAAAATCTTTTACACAGGTTCCGTTTTAAGCGCAGACAGTTGAAGAGGATGACATCTTCTACACCATGAAGTTACATATACTGTGATAGTACACACAATTCCTTATCAAACCCAGATTAATCTCTACTTCAGCTTGCAAACCACGCAATCAAGATAAATGAAGAGTCTTCTCATGGCTGCCTGCAACTAGGAGTGTCATGGCCACGGAGGGGAAGAAGAGATGAGAGACGGGAAAGTGAACCCCAGAACGACACAGTGGCTCTGTTTTTACATTCAAAATAAAACGACAGAACAAATTCAATAATGACTCCGAGTTGAGCTCCTAGCGAAATACTCCGGAGCACCTCCAGCCTGCGGTGGACGATGGACGTGGGAGTGATGGGGAACTGCGTGGACCGGGGTGAAGTCTAGGACGGCAGGGGCAGGGTCTGGCCCCTGTGCACCTAGTGACCCCCGGAGCTCACCCTCCCCTTGCGGACGCCGGGCCAGGCGTGGGGCGGGGCGCGCGGGGCCGAGTCCAGGTGGCCGGCCTTCCTGAGACGAAGGCTGAGCCGTGGAGGGGTCGCTGGGTCGGTCCCGGGTAGAAATAAACACTTTCCTGGACACTGCTGTGGTCTCTGCTGAGTGCTCGGTTGTCATGCCCACCGCCCCGAAGAGGAAGAGGGTGATTTTGGTCACGGGGGTGAGCAGGGGCGCGTCTGCCCGCGGACCCCAGAGGCCCGAGGCGGGACCCACGGCTCGGACGCGCGGAGGCCGCATCCCTAGCGGGGCGAGGCGTGCTCAGCTCGCCCACCCGACCCGGGGAGCCGAACCAAGCATGACTCCAGGGACCCGCGTCCTGACGTCCAGGTGTGGCGGGAGAGAGCTGTGGACGTCCCTGACGAGGCTCGGCGCGGTCCCGGCTCCCGTGGGCACGTGTTGGGCTCCCGTTGTTGGGCGCGGGAGCTTCTCTCTCGAGCGGGTCTAATGGGCCAGCGCAATAGAAACTGGGACAGGTTAACTGGATTTTGCGCTCCTTGAGCTCGTGTGGGATACCGAGTAGTAGCATCTGCCGATTCTTATTTAATGACCAGCCCACTGGAGGGCAGAGTCGTTTATCTGTTAAATGTGAAAGGACCAACCGCAACCAGACCTCGGGGAGCCTCATCCTGCAGGTTCTTCCGGCTTTGGGATGTTGCGCTTCTTTACATTTCTACTGCAGGGACATGGGGAAAAAAGTGGTGGTAGACGTTAACATTAACCAATTCATTTTGCTCCTTTTGAAATCTGCATTTATAGTTTATGCTAATGCTAGATGAAAGGTCTCGATGAAGCTCGTATAGCGTTTAGCATATTTATGTACACTCCCTATTTGCTGAAACGGATCTGCAGGCGCTTGAGTGCACCTGTGCCGCGTCCGTCATCCTGGTTTCCCTTCTTACCCCCCTCAACAACCCTATGGTGCCTGCCCCCCAGTAGGGCCTAAACAATGCACACAGTCATGGTCGATTCTTATTATAAAACTATGTCAAACAATTAAATTGCCGGGCAGTGCTCTACGTTGTATGTTTTTTCATGTGATTTTTATGCTACGGGGTAGGCACCGTTATTTTCCTCCTTTTGCAGATGAGGCAAAGGAGTTAAGTAACGTGTCCGAGGTACAGAGCTAGTTCGCAGTAGAATCAGGATTCAAACGTAGCCACTCTAGTTCCAGATTTTCTGCTTGTACCCTCGACATTAAATTGTTTCTCACAACGTCATGTATTATCTCTCTCTCTCTCTCTCTCTCTTTGCGTAGGTCTAATGTATGTGTGAAGATACATAAAATAAGGCAGGGCTTATTTTTTTCAGTGAAGGAAGATACAGAGCAGAGGTGTTTGGTTCTGTGCCTACAGGTGCAGCTGTTTAAGGGCAGGTTTCTAAATCAGCTTTAGAGTATTGGTGAACCATTTGTCACCATGAGACAACTGGAGGCAAATGGAGAAGATATATTCAATGGCAGGTCATGGTTATTATCTTTGTAATACACAGTCCTGTTTGCTTCCTCTGAATACCTTCCTCGGAAGACCTGCCTTCTTCTGAACTTCTGTATCCTTAAACATCCTACTTTTCCTACTTTCTCTTTCCTGGTCCCTATTTTGTATTTCCTTCATTCTTCCCTCTAAAATTTCAATTTGTTCAAGGAAAAGAAAGCATCGCAAAGCCAAGTAAACACTCAATTACACCAACCTCCTCTTTTTACATTAATTATTTACTCATACTGACTGACTAGTGAAAAAATGAATTCATTCAGATGTTCATGCAAAACAAAACAAAACAAAACCACCTTGTTGTTTGCTCCTAACTGTGTTGATTAAGCCCAATCATGGCATTTTACTTGCCCTGAGGAACTTACAAGCTGGTTGAGAAAATAAAAAGTTTATGAAAATGGTAATGAAGATGTCACCTGCTATTGATGGTCTGTAATCAACTCAGATATTAGTTCCACAGTAAATGCAGGATGATAACTTGTCTCAGGATAAACTCAGAGCAGTGGAAAAGAGCAGCCCTCATTTGATGACAGTGCACTAAGTGGCTGTTAGAGTATGGGCTCCCTTCTCCTTTTATTTAAATGATTTTTAATTTAAATATATAAATAAATATATATATATATATCTCCTTGGGCTCCTGATTGGAACCAAAATAGTAAAAGTCAATTTTCTGAACCCGAGAGAAATGCCTCTACTTGACGCCATCCCAAGTGCATGTCCTGTGTCTGAATTTTCCTTCCAGTGGCATTGGCCTCCCCCTCTGCAAAGCTACTGGTGGTTTGGCGTGCAGGAACACGCGAGCAAAGTGGAGGCTGTGCTGCCCTGCTGGCCTCTCACTTCACTGTTGGCGTCCGAGTCTCCAAGGAACTGAAAAAAGGATATGTCTCTTGCTGGTAAATTTTCTCTCATGTGATGTGAATTATTATACAAAATGAGAAAAGGTAGTGAGAGAGAGGAAGAGAGAATGAATCCCTGAAATAGAATGCAAAATATGTTGTTATGTACTTTTGTGTATAAGTACATTTTGGGGGGGGGACACATCAATTCATAACTCCTTATTTGTAGACTTTCATAACTGAAAATGTTAAGAATACCTATACTCAACCAGGAAGATATCCATAGCTATGCTATAAATTGCATTTTTCAATATTAGTGTGCATTGTTTAACATTATCATTCAGAAATAACAACCAAAAAAGTCCATTTCCAAGAATATATGAAAAAGAAAAAATGACAGACTATCTTCTTTTGTGTGTAAAATTCCACACTGGCAGATCCAGCTACTTGGGAGGCTGAGGTAGGAAAGTCACTTGAGGCCAGGAGCTTGAGGCAAGCCTGGTCATGTAGTGAGATCCTATCTCTAAAAAATAAAATAAAACAAGGTCGGGTGCGGTGGCTCAAGTCTGTAATCCCAGCACTTTGGGAAGCCGAGGTGACAGGATTACCTGAGCTCAGGAGCTGGATACCAACCTGGGCAATTTGGTGAGACCTCATCTCTAAAATAAATAGATAGATAGATAGATAGATAGATAGATAGATAGATAGATAGATAAAGAATTCCTAAAGAACATAACATTCTTCTGTCTGCTTACTTGGTTTCCTGTAACTGGATTTTATTTACTTATGTTAAGAGAAGGATTTACATCTCCTTGTACTTCATGTAAATGTTAGGCTTATAAATATAAAAATTTTGAGTGGGCAATATGATTGAATATGTAATTGATTAAAACTGTGGGACAGAGAAGATTTTTGGGGGAACAAATGAAAGTAGCAGATATAACAGTTCCGTGACATTAGTTATATTAAAATTAAGAAATGCTGTTCTCTGAGAAACACTTTAAAATGTTTTAAAAGTTATTTTATTTAAAAATCATAATGTAAACTTACACTTAGCTCTCAACATTCCCAGTCATTTTCCATTATATATATCTTTTTCTGTAGATTCTTTAATATATGTTCATAGTGATTTTAATGTCCCTGTTTCTAATTCCAGCATCTAGGTTATCTGTGCATCTGTTTCTATGGACTAGTTATTGTTCCCTTGTATGCCAGATACTCTGGTTTTATACTAAACATTGTGGATGATTATGTATAGAAAGCCTGAATTATGTTATTTTTTTCTGAAGTCTATCTTGTTTTGTTCTAGCAGGCAGTTTAACCACTGGTGAATTTCCTTGATCTTGTCAAGTTTTAGTTTTAAGATATGTCAGGATATTTTTATTTTGACTTTGTTCTTTGTCCTAGGAGGAGTTCTTAGTATAGAAAAACAGTCATTGCTCGTGTGACGTGGCCCTTTGGAATTTACAGTGGAAAGACCAAGATTTACCAAGTTCTTTAACCTGAAGGCACTTGATATCCCCTTTCCATCTCCTCAACAGAGGTCACCTGCGGAAATTTCTGTATAGTTCTTTCATTTTTGCAGCTGATGTTTTCTCTATGGGCTCATTAAAAACTTGCCCTATTTATGCGGAGGTCGGGGTCAGCCAATGTTTTGAACAGGAGTTGATACGCAGATTTTGGACCTCTACCTTCTTTGTGTCCCTCCTTTACATGCCTTTACGTGCTCCCCCCCCCCCCCAATTTCTAATAGCTCTGGAAACTCTGAACTCTATCTTCTTATTTCTCAGGCCAATAGCATGCAGCCTTTTGCTTGGTCTCTATCCCAAAGAGCATAACATGCTGTATACTGGAGTATTATTTGAGGTGCAAGAACTATATAATTGTGAATCTCATAGAGTGTGATTCCCTCCTTTCAAAGGTCAAATTCCCCCTTTTTAAATGTATATATTGGGTTACTCATTGGAGTTTTCGGTTATTTTTTACGTTTTTCTAGAGTTTATAATTTTTAAAATTTATTTTATTTTAAAGATGTGGGGTACAATTTAGGGTTAGGTATATAAGTGGTCATAATACAGGTAAAATTTGGGCCTACCTTTGGTCCCCACTTTGCCTGGTTTGAGATCAGGAACACTTATTAATGTTATGTGTTTCCCTCCTCCCCTCGCAGTTTGCAGCTACTGTCAATCCCTTTCTTACAGTCTTATGGTAAATGTTCAGTGTTGACTTATGAGTGAGAACATATGGTACTCAGTTCTTTGTCTCTGTGATAAATCACTGAATATTATAGACTCTAAGAGTTAATAAGTTTATTCTTCTTTATGGCTGTACAATATTCCATCACGTATATGTGTCACATTTTTAAAATTCCAATTCAATTTTGATGGGCAGCATGGTTGGTTCCATGTTTTTGCTATTGTATATATTGCTGCAATAAACATGCATGGGCAGATATCTTTTTGTAGAGTGATTTAAGGTCCCTTGGGTATATTTCAAGAAGAGTGATTGCTGGATTGTATGGAAGGCCAATTTCTAGTTCTTTGAGGAATCATCACACTGTTTTCCATAGAGGTTGAACTAGTTTGCATTCCCACCAACAGTGTAGAAGCATTCCCTTTTCTCCACATCCTAGCCAGCATCTGGGTTTTTTTGTTGTTGTTGTTGTGGTGGTGGTTTTATTAATCATGGCCATTGTTACTGGAGTTAGGGGGTAACTCAATGTGATTTTGATTTGCATTTCTCTGATGATAAGTGAGGCTGAGCATTTTTTCATGTGTCTGATGGCTGCTTGTATGTCTTCTTTTGAGAAGTGTCTATTCATGTCTTTTGCCCACTTTTTTTTTTTTTTTTTTGAGTTGGAATCTCACTCTGTCACCCAGACTGGAGTGCAGTGGCCGCTCCTGGCCACCGCAGCCTCGACCTGCTGGGCTCCGGCGATCCTTCCGCCTCAGCCTTCCAAGTGGCCGGAACTACAGGCATGCGCTACCATGCCCGGCTGATTTTTTGATTTATTGTAGAGATGAGGTCTCGCTGCCCAGGCGGGTCTCGAACCCGCGGACTCAGGCAATCCACTCACCTCAGCCTCCCAAAGGCGCGGGATTACAGGCTGAGCCACCAAGCCCGGCTTTTTGCCCACTTTTTAATGGGGCTTTTTGTTTTTTTTCCTTTTGGCACGTTTTAGTTCCTTTTAGATCCTTTGTCAGATATGCAGTTGGCAAAAATTTTTTCCAATTCTGTGGGCTGTCTCCCCACTCTATTGATAGTTTCTTTTGTTTTGCAGAAGCTTTTCATTTTAATGAGGTTCCACTGTCTATCTTATGTCTTATGGCATGGGCTTTGGGAGTTTTGATCAGGAATTGGTTGCCTATTCCATTTTCTGTAAGGATGTCTCCAGCATTTTCAAGGATTTTTAAAGTTTGGGGTTTTGCTTTGGTCCATTGTGTGTCTGGTGATAGGTAGGGGTCCTGTTTCACTCTTCTGCACATGGTCGGCCAGTTTTTCCAGCATCATTTACTGAATAGGCTCTCCTCTCTCCAGTGGTTGTTTTTGGAGGCTTTGTTGAAGATGAGTTGGTTGAGAAATTGAGGTTTTGCTTCTGGAATCTTTATCCTGTTCCACTGGTCTCTATGCCCATTCTTGTACCAATACCAGGTGGTTGTTTTGATTATTGTAGCCTTATAATAAAGTTTAAAGTCTGGAAGTGTGATACCTCCCACTTTGTTTCTTTTGCTAAGGACTGTTTTGGCTATTCATGATCATTTATGTTTCCATATGAATTTTTGTTTTGTTGTTTCTTGGTAATTTAATGGATATAGTGTTGAATGTGTGAATTGCCTTTGGTAGGATAGACATCTTAACAATGTCGATTCTTCCAGTTCATGAGCATGCAATATTTTTCCACTTGTTTGTGTCATCTTTGACTTCTTTGAGCAGTGTTTTGTAGTTTTCATTGTAAAGATCTTTCACTTCTCTGGTTAGGAAGATGCCAAGGTATTTCTTTCTTTTTTTTTGTGGCTATTGTGATTGTGATTGGGATTGTACTTTTTATTTGGCTTTCTGCCTATTTGTTGTTGGTGTATAAGAATGCAACTGTCTTTTGCGTGTTTATTTTGTACCCTGAGACTTTGTCAAAATTCTTTATCAGTGCAAGGAAATTTTTGACAGATTATCTTGGATTTTCGAAGTATAGGATCATATCATCAGCAAAGAGGGATAACTTGACTTATTTTCCTATATGAATACCCCTGATTTCCTTTTCTTGTCTGATTGCTTTAGCTAGGACTTCTAACACTATGTTGAACAGGAGGGTTGAGTGTGGACAGACTTGTCTTGTTCCAGTTTTCAGGGGAAATTGTTCCAATTTTTGTCTGTATAGCAATATGTAGGCTGTGGGTTTATGTGGCTTTTACTGTTTTGAGGTGTGTTACCTCTATGCCTAGGTGTTTGAAGGTTTTATCAAGAAGGGATGCTGGATTTTATCAAAAGCTTTTTCTGTATCTAATGATATAATCATGTGGTCCTTATTTTTATGTCTGTTTATGTATTTAATTACATTTATGATCTTGCAGATGTTGAACCATCCCTGCATCTTAGGGATGAAGCCTACTTGGTCATGGTGGGTGATTTTTAAGATGTGTTGTTGGATCTGATTTGCTACAATCTTGTTGAGAATTTTTGCATCTATATTCATAAGGGATATTGGTCTGTAGTTCTCTTTCTTTGTTAGATCTTTACCTGGTTTGGGTATCATTGTGATGTTAGTTTCATAAAATGATCTGGGGAGAGTTCTGCTTTCTTGGTTGCCTGGAATACTTTAAATAGTTTTGGTATCAGCCCCTCCTTGTATGTTTTGTAGAATTCTGCTGGAAAATCCATCTGGTCCAGGGCTTCTTTTTTTTTTTGGCAGGTAGTTTTTTTATGGTGGAGTAAATATCCTGTGTTGTTATTGATTTATTTAGGCTGTGATGTTAGAAAGTCCTCCATTTCATTTAGGTTATCAAGTTTGTTTCCATACAGGTGTGCATAGTAATCTCCAATAATCTTTTGTATTTTTTCAGGATCACTTGCTACTTGATCTTTTGCAATTCTAATTGTGTTTGTTTGGGCCTTTTCTCTCTTTTTCTTGGTCATTCTGGCTAGATGTCCATCAATCTTGTTTATTCTTCCAAAGAACCAGCTTTTTGTTTTGTTGATTTTTTTCTATGGTATTTTGTCCCGTATTTGAGCTTTTACTTTGTGATCCAGATTCTTCTGCTGAAATTAGGGTGTTGGTGGTCTTGTTTTTCTAGCTCCCTTAGATGATTTGTTAGGCTGTCAGCTTGTTCTCCTTCTGTTTTCTTGATATGTGGTCATAGAGATATAAATACCCTTCTTAGTAGTGCTTTCATGGCATCCCAGAGGTTTCAGTAAGATATTTCATTTTCATTTGTTTCCTGAAATCTTTTAATTTCTGTTTTGATTGCTGTGTTGACCCAGGAGTTGTCTAGCATCATGCTGTTTAGTGCCCATGCCTTTGTGGGTTTGGGGGAAATTTTGTTGGTGGTGATATTTATTTTTATTCCACTGTGGTCCGAGAAGGTGCATGGCAGTATGTCAGTCTTATAAAATCTGTTAATGCCTGATTTATGGTCAAGGATGTGGTCAGTCTTGGAGTATATTCCATGTGATGATGAGTAGAATGAATATTCTGTGGTTGTTGGCTGGAGTGTTCTGTGGGTATTTACTAAGTCCATTTGATTGAGCATCAAGTTGAAGTTCCATGTCTCTTTGTTGATTTTTTGCCTTGATGATCTGATCTATCTAGGGTTATTGGTGGGGTATTTAAGTATCCAGCTATGATAGTGTTAGAGTCAAATTTTTTTAGTTTACTTAGTGTAAGGTAAATGAAACCAGACCAGGTGAAACAGCAACAAAGGAGCCAAGAAAAATTTATTAGTGCAATCCTGGGCGAGGTTCACCGGTCCTTATAGCTGTAGGCCGGAGAAGTCGTGCCCAGCAAGATGGGCGACAGATTTATAAAGGGCACACTGAGAAAGCTGTGAGGGGGTTGGGGAGAGCAATCACTGGTTGGGACAGCTGTCATGTCTGCTGGTGATTGGCTGAACGGGGTTGCTAGAGTTGCTGTAACAGGTACTGGCTGGCTTTGTGGCTAGAGTCTTAGTTCTGGTCACTCATTTTTGCTGCCTCACTTTCGCCCATTGTTCTCCTGGTCTGGGTTGGAGCCGTCTTGTTGAGGCCTGCCCTGCCCTCTGGTGCCTCCGGCCTTACACTTAGTAGTTGCTTTATTAAAGTTGGTGCTCCTTTGTTGGGTGCATATATATTTAGGATAGATATTTCTTGTTGATGGATTGAAACTTTTATCATTATGGAGTGTCCTTTTGTATCTTTTTAAATTTTTCATAGTTTAAGAGTTGTTTCATCTGATATTAAGAGTGTAACTCCTGCCTTCTTTTGTGATCCAGTTGCCTGAAAAGTTGCTTTCCATCCTCTAACTTTGGGTCATGTGTTTTTTTTCCAGTTTACCATTCTATGTCTTTTCAGTGGTACATTTAGTCCATTCACATTCAGGCTGATTATTTAAATGTGAGAGTTTGTCCCTGACATAATGCTCTTATAAGGCTGTTTTGTTTTCATTTAGCTTTTATGTTCATATATATGTGTGTTTTCATTTTTGTGAGTATGCTGTGTATTCTGCTGCTTCTGTGTTTGTTTGTGATCTTGTGAAGTATATGGTCTTTCTTTTGTTTCTTTTTTCTTCTGTGCACAGCATCTTTTTAAGCTTCTCCTACAGAGCTGGTCTCAAAGCAGCATATTATCTTAGGGATTGGGTGTCTGGGAAGGATTTTAATTCTCCATTGCTGATGAAGCTTAACTTTGCTGGGTAGGAAATTCTTGGTTGAGATTGCTTATCTTTGAGAACATTAAAGATTGGGGCCCAATTCCTTCTGGCCTGTAGTGTTTCTGCAGATAAGTGTGGCAATTCTGATTGGTCTCCCCTGGTAAGTAGTGTGGTCTTTTTCCCTTGATGCCTGTAGGATTTTTTCTTTTATAACAACTTTGTGTAGGCAAATTGCTATGTGTCTAGGGATTAGTCTTCTCATAAGATGCCTTGCAGGGGTTCCCTGGATCTTTGGTGCTTGTATAGTCATCTCTCTGGCCGGATGAGGAAAGTTTTCTTGAATGACCTAATGGAATGTTTGTTTCAAGGTGTTTTCCACTTCTCTTTCTATTTCAGGTATTCCAGTCAGACATAGGTTTGGTTTATTCATAAAATTGCATGTCTCTTGGAGAGTTCCTCTTTCTTCTTGATTTTTTTTTTCTATATTTTTAATAGTTTAGGTTAATTCCATATTTTGGTCTTCCAGCTCTGAGATTCTTGCTTCTGCTTTGTCAATTCTGCTTCCCATGATTGTCAGTTTGTTATTTATTTCTTGGATGGAGTTCTTTATTTCTGTTATTTCTAAGTATGTTTTCTTGAATCTGTCTAGCTCCATTGCAATTTCATTTAGTTTTAGCCCTTGCATTTCTTGATTTTTATCAATTTTATCAAAAAATTATCTGATCTCCATAAGTGCCTTCTGGGTACTGTTGTTCTGGGAGATAGCCATTGTTTGTGTCCCAGTAGCTGTTCTTTCTGGCACTGACTCTTTGCTGAAACTCTGATGGTTACTGACAGTTTTTTAATTGGTTTTTCTTCATTTGTAGTAGTTCTCTTATCTTTTTCTTTAATTCCATTGCTCAGTGAAAAATGGAGAAGCAGTCACTTCTAACAGTTGCTCTACCTTTTGTCCTTCCTTGAGCTGGGGTTCCAGGTTTGTTCAGTTATGAAGCAGGGCTGGAGGTGAAGAAAGGTGGGGCATTGTGTAGTCTCTTTACAATTTTAAGCACTTACTCACAGGTGGGTCGATGCTGCAGGGATTCTGAACCTATTGGCAGGTCATAATGTTTGCTATCTGGTGAGTGGGCCACCTGTGACTCACTCTTCATCTCTGCACAATAAGACCTTACAGTGAGTATGCTTGCATAGCTCCTGAGTCCAAGGCAAGGTATAAGAGGGAAAAGAGAGAAAAAAGAAAAAGGAAGAGAAAGAGAGAAAAAATAGGAAAGAAAAAGAAAAAAAGAAAAAAAGAAAAAAATTTTAAAAAGCAGAGAAAGAAGAAAGAGAAATAGGAGAAGATAATAAAAGAGAAAACCAACCAACAAGCAAAGCAACCAAATGAGGTAATCAAATAAACCAATCAATATGCCCTCCCAAAAACCAAAACCCAAAACTAAAACTAAAAAAAAAAAAAAAAAAAAGATAGTATGTCTCTTTGTGGAGGGGCTCCCTCTTGTGATGGGTTCTGCGACTGCAGGGCTGTTACTGCAGGCTCCCTATTTGCTGTTGGAAGTTAAGATGTTAGAATCTTCAACCCCTGCTGCCCGTAGTTGGTAGCTGCTGCCCCCCCCCCCAGGTGAGGGAAGGGGGCTGAAATAGCGACACAGCGTCTCTCGGGATCTCACCCCCTTACTTCCTCTCCCAGATTAGTCACAGTGGCCAGGGCATCCAGTTTATGGCAGGGGAATGGGGCCTCCTGTCTGTTCTGCCCTCCTGATCTTTTTCACTTGTTGCCAGGGGTAAGGGGAAATCAGTTAGGCGCTCATCAGCCTTCTTCTCCAGTAGTTCTGCTGTGTTCATTTATCGCCCAGCAGCTGGTTCAGGATGGAGGGTGGATAGTCTGTGGTCCCGCATCTGCCATTACCCGCCAGGGCTTGTGCACTGGGGGCAAAGTTCTCTGAGGTCGCAAAGAGCAGGCCCAATGCAACACAGAGATAGTGCCTAGCCTCAAGATGCGGTTCTGCTGTTCTGCAGAGGCTGTCCTGGAGCACTTCTCTGCCCAGGTGTTAGAGAGTCTGGTCAGTTTCTCTGCTGGCTGCTGTTCCTGTCAACAATGGTGTCAATAGCTCCCTCTCTGGCAGTTACCACGGTCTCCAGATATCGGGACCCAATGGCAAGACTCTGGAGCCCAGTTCAGTCTTGGGGTGGCTTCTCCCCACTTTTTAATCAGGATTCTGCCTCAGACTGTCTTGCTGCACTCCCTCTGTGGCCCTCACTGCCAGCATTCAGCCTGGTGCTGTGGTGCTGGGGTAGGCAATCACTCCAGCTATTCTTCCCGGGGAGAGCTCTGTTGATTTTAGGAAATGGCACTCAACTTGTGTGCTCTGGGAAGTGCCAGGGTCCAAGCAGAGCAGCTGTGATATCAGTGACTTCACCAGGAGGGCCCTGGCCACTTGCTCTCGAGTCCCCACTCAGTCAGCCTCTCACACTCCCACTCACAAACAGAAACACATGCAGAATTGTCTGCACAATCACTCTCACCCAGGGACTCGTACTGTCTGGTTATGCTGCCATCTTCCCAGAAATCCCCTAGAGTTTATCATCGTTACTGACAAGTTATTTAGTTTTACACAGTCTACTCCACCAGTATTAGAATCCAGGACTCTCACTTTTGTTTAGCGCATTATTTGTAAATGGGAAGAATCTTCCTTTTGAAAAAAAACACGGAGATATAAAGTATGGATGACTCTTTGAAGGAATCTTGCTGTAATGAAAGAGAAATGAGAGGCAGAGTGATATCAGCAAGAAGGCCTGAAGCTTCTGGCAACCTGCCCCCCCCCCACAGCCCCAAATAACGAGTAAACATCTATTTTTTGATGCAAATAACTAACAGCCCTGAAGAACCACAAAGATGCAGCAGAAATCCTATAGAGTACAGAAACCCAGAATAGCTGCACAGAGAAGGGAGAGAAACACAATGCCCCTGCAACTCCATCTCCCTAGTTGATCTCCTTAGAACCATGGGGCACCTCTTCCTGCAAAAAGTGGTATGTAAGACCTGAGCATCCCCCATCGCCCCCTCCACCGACAACTGCAGTCTTTGCTACTGGAGACTCCTGCAGTCTTCACAGGCTCTGAGCCCAGTGTAGGAGCTCCCTGGAGTCAATGTACTGAGCTACCTCCAGAGAGGGGGCTGATGCTCCCCCCATAGCCCATACTGCTGCCACTTTGTGCCATCTTGGAACAGGAGCCATAGCTAGAGTGTAACCTCCTCCAGGGATGAGTAGCCACTGCATCTGTCCATCCCAAGGCTCAACTGCCACTGCATCATGGCACCAGGTAGCGTAGCATCACTGAGCAAAGTTGCTGTTATGAGTTAAGGCCAAGTTACTGTAGAGCTGCTACTTCCCCTTCATCCCAGTCTCTGGTGTACTCTCTCCTTAGGGATGAGCTGAAGTGGTACCCTGACCCTGAAGACTCAGAGTCTTAATCTACAGGAGCAGTCATGCCCTTGTCACTACAACCAAGGTGCCATCTTGCCTCCCAGGTACCTCAGGCCCCCAGTGTATGGAGAAGTTTCATCTTGGTCCCAGAGCAGATGTGCCACCCCACTCTCTGGAGATGTCAGATCTCCTGCACATCAAAACAGCCATCTCTTCCCCTGCTAAACTGAGCCACAGGTGAGGCAGCACCCTGCCTCCCAGGGCTCCATGTCTCTAGCATACTGGAGTAGCTGTACTTCCAGCTGATGTGGTACCCCATTTCCAGGGATCCAGAGATTCTGTTAGTTTATGTAGCTGTGCTTTCTGAAGCTGAGCATATACAGTACCTCAAGTCTTAGGGAGTCAGATCTGTGGCACACCATCCTCTAGGTTGAACAGCCATAATGCCCCTCTTACCTGGAACTGGGCTTCTTGCAGTCTAAGCTGCGAAGAAAGCCCACCCCTCTGGGAAGTGGAGTCATCACTGCACTGCTCACCATCTCCCAAGGCCCAAACTATAGCAACATCTCGCTACTCCTGGGTCCTTGCTGCTGCTATACCTGGTCTCACAGAGCCTGGACTACTTCTGTGTTCCACCATACTAAGATACACTGTGTAGTACGCAAAGTCTGAGCTGCCACTATCCCTCATTGGTTCTAGATCCTGAATCACACCTGTGTCCCATTCCCAGGGCATGAGCCTACAAAGTACCCCTTGTTTCGCAGAGCCATGCCAGTGCCACGCCCTACCCCCCCAGGATCAGAACCAGAGATGCATCCCAACACCCTGGGCCTCAGCTGTTAGGGTATGCCTCAAAGCAGCAGACCCCAGCTAAGTAGGAGAACTGCATTCACTTGTGTCTTGGAGAGCAGAACTTGCCCTTCAAGTCCCAGATGCAATGGTAGTTTTGCAAGGCCCTGAGTCCAGGGACCCAGCTCCACAGCTGCTTTGAGCACCTGTTCCCTGGATCAGTGCTTCTCTGGTTGTCTATGAGCTGTGTCAGACTCAACTCTAAGACAGACCCCCTTAGCTAAGACTCCCCACTGTGAGGAAGACTAGTACAGGAGGATCCCTCAAGTCTTTCTTCTAATAACTGTGCAACCATAATTATTGCCAAAATCTGCAGCTTAGATCACTTAAGTACCCACAGTCATTGCTAATGTTGACCACAACGGAAGGAATTTCATGGAGACGGCAATACCACTGCCTACATGGAAGCCCGACAAGCACCCCCAAGCACATCTGCCAGGGAAAGTTTCTTCCTGCAAGACCACTCTGTAAAGTTTGAAAGAGGTGACTGCACCACCAGATGCATAAACTGTAATACAGAAGCACAAGAAACATGAAAAAAAAAAGAAAAGATGGCACTACTAAAGAAACACAATAATTATCTAGTAACTGACCCCAAATAAAAGGAAATTTACAAATCACCTGGAAAGAAATTCAAAATAACAATTTAAAAAAAAACTTAGCAAAATAACAGTATAATACAAATAGACAATACAATTAGGAAAACAGTTTATTATCTAAATGAGATATTCAAGAAGGTGATAATTGTTATAAAAAAGAGTCAAACAGAAATCCTGGAACTGAATAATTCAATCAATAAAATAGAAAACACAATTGAGAACTTCAACAGCAGACTAGATCAAGCAAAAGAAAGAATTTGTGAATTTGAAGTTAGGTCTTTTGAAATGGTTTAGTCTTAACACAACAATAATAACAAAGAATGAAGAAGAATGAGCACAGTCTGTGAAACTTGTAGGACACCAGTAAGCAAATAAATGTTTCCAGAGGAAAAAGAGACAGAGAACTTAAACTCCCCCAAGTATTGGGAAAGATATAAACATACAGATTCATAAAGCTCAAAAGATCCCAGATATATTAAATCTAAAGAGGTCCTCTATGAGATACATTGTAATCAAACTGTCAAAAGTTAAAGACAAAGAGAAAAATTAAAAGCAGCAAGAGAAAAGGAACAAGTCACATAAAAGGGAATTCCTGTTAGACAATCAGTCAATTTCTTAGCAGAAAGCTTGCAGGCCATGAGAAAAGATAATAGCACATTCAAAGTGCTGAAGGGAAAAAAATCAGTCAAGAATATTATGCCCAGCAAAACTACTCATCAGAAACAAAGGAGAAATAAAGTATTTCACAGACAAACATTAACTGAAGGAATGTATTACCACTAGACCTATATTATAAGAAATGCTTATGGGAGTTCTTAAAGTAGAAACAAAAGAATGAATAATAATTCAAAAGGATGAATGCATATAAAAGTATAAAACTCACTAGTAGATATAAATAATAGTCAAATCCAGAACACTCTAATATTATGATGGTAGTGTGTAAATTATTCATACATTTAGTATGAGGGTTAAAAGTCAAAATGGTAAAAAAAAAAAAAAACAGCCCTAAGGGTACAATAATTTTAAAGAAATGTACAATATAAAAGAAAATTATGACATCAAAAACATAAATTACGGAAGGGGAATAAAAATGGTGAGTTTTTGTATGTGACAGAAGTGAAGTTGTCATCAGCTTAAAATAGTAGGTTATAACTATAAGGTATTTTACATAAGTCTTCTGGTAACCACAAAAATCTATAGCAGATATACAAATGATAAAGATAAAGAAATCAAAGTTTGGCACTATGTCAAATTATTTAAAAGATAGACAATATGGGAGGAACAAAGCAGCTACAAAAACAAACAGAAAAAAAATAATAATAAAATGACAGTACAATTCCTTACCTGGCAATAATAACCTTGAATGTAAATGGATTAAATTCTCTGCTCAAAACACATATAGTATCTGAATGAATAAAAATGATCTAACTACATGCTGCCTGCAAGAAAATCACTTAAGCTTTAAGGATGTGTATAGGCTAAAAGTAAAAAGGATGAGATAATATATCCCATGCAAATGGTATTCAAGGTTAACAGTGACTATACTTGTATCTGACAAAGTAGACTTCCAGTGAAAAACTGTAACAAGAGATAAGTAAGGTGTTTATTTGATGATAAAGGGATCATTTCATCAAGAGGACATAACCACTGTCAAGATATATAAACTTTCATGGAGTTTCTAAATGCATAAAGCAAATAATAATGTGCATGAAGGGAGAAATAGATAGTGATACAATATTAGTAAGACACTTAAATGTCACACATTCAACAATGGATAGATAAACCAGACGGAAAATTAATTGATTTAAGAATTAATTTATAGTCGGGCTCGGTGGCTCAGCCTGTAATCCCGCGCCTTTGGGAGGCTGAGGTGAGTGGATTGCCTGAGCCCGCGGGTTCAAGACCCGTCTGGGCAACTTGGCGAGCCCTCATCTCTACAGTAAATAAAAAATTAGCCGTGTTTGGTAGCGTGCGCCTGTAGTTCCGGCTGCTTGGAAGGCTGAGGTGGAAGAATCGCCAGAGCCCAGCAGTCTGGGTGACAGAGTGAGACTCCAACTCAAAAAAAAAAAAAAAGAATTAATTTATTAGTTAAATTAATAAGAAAAGGCTGGACTTAAATTGCACTTTTGACAAAATTGACCTAATAGACATATACAAAGCTTTCCATTCAGCAGAATATTCATTTTTCTCCAGTGCATACTCCAGGATAGAGCATATGTTAGGCTACAAAAAAAGTCTTAATAAATTCAAGAAGATTGAAATAATATCTAGTATCACTTTGGTCCGCAATAGTATGAAATAAGAGATCAATAACAAGATGAGTGTTGGAAGATTCATAAACATTTGGATACTCAACAACATGCTTCTAAACAACCAACAGGTCAAAGAAGAAATTGAAATGAAAGTTTAAAAATATCCTGCAAGAAATGACAATGGAAGCACGATATACCAAAACTTACATGCTGCAGCAAAAGCAGTTCTGAGAGAGAAGGTTATAGTAATAAATGCCTATTACTTGAGAAAAATCTCAAATAGTTTAACCTTATGCTTCAAGAAACTAAAAAACAAAAAGAACAAATGAAACCCCAAATTAACAGAACAAAGGAAATAATAAAAAATAATAACATAAATAAATAAAATAGATAACAGAAAAATATAGGAAAAAATCAATGTCATTAAAGTCTTTTTATTCTTTTTTTTTTAAGTTGGGATCTCACTCTGTTGTGCAGACTGTAGTGCAGTGGCACACTCATGGCCATCGCAGCCTCGACCTGCTGGTCTCAGGTGATCCTTCCACCTCAGCCTTCTAAGTATCTGGAACTACAGGCACACACCACTATGCCTGGCTAATTTTTTAATTTATTGTAGAGACAAGGTCTTGTCAAGTTGCTCAGGCTGATCTTGAACCCCTGGGCTCAGGCAGTCCTCTTGCCTCTGCCTCCCAAAGTGCTGGGATTACAGATGTGAGCCACCACACCTGGCAAAAGTTGTTTTTTTAATTACAAAAATGGCAAACCTTTAGCTAGTTTAACTTAAAAAAAAAAAGAGAGAGACAAGACTCAAAAAATAAAATCAAAATGAAAGTGAAAAAATTTCAACAGAGGCCTCACAAGTAAAAAAGGGTCATATAGGACTATTATGAATAATGATATGTCAACAAAATTTATAACCTAGAGAAAATGAATAAATTCCTATAAAAATACAACCTACCAAGGTTGGGACAGGAAGAAATAAAATATCTAAATAGAGCAATAACATATAAAGAAATTGAGGAACTAACCAAAAACTTCCCATCAAAAAAAAGTTCAGGACCCAATGGCTTCTCAGATGAATTCTACCAAACATTCAAAGAGGAATTAATACCAATACTTCTTAAATTCTTCTGAAAAATAGAGCCAGAAGGAATACTCCCAAACACATTTTATGAGGCCTTCATCACTTCGAGACCTAAACCAGAGAAAGACATCACACACAAAAAGAAAACTATAGGGCAAATTCTCTAATGAGTACTATTGGAAAAATCCTCAATAAAATATTAGTAAATAAAACCCAAATACACATTGAAAAGATTATGCATCATAATCAAGTAGGATTCATCCCTTGCACGCAAGTCTGGTTTACCATAATGCAAATCAATCGATGTGATATGTTGCATAAACGAATGAAATACAAAAACCATATGAATATCACAGTAAAAAGCACTCAACAAAGCCCAGCAACCTTTCTTAATGAAAACTCAACAGTTTAAGTATGGAAGGAATGTTCCTCAACATAATCAAGGTCATTTATGAAAAGCCCATCGGTAAAATTATAATCAATGGGCGGAAAACCGAAAGCCTTTGCACTAAGACCTAGTATAAAGTAAGAATCCCCACTTTGCACTTCTAACTCAGCTAGTACTAAAAGTACACATGAGCAATCAGACAAGAAAAAGAAATAACCGGCATCCAAATTGGAAAGGAAGAAGTAAAATTATCTCTGCAGATGACACGATTCTATGTGTAAAAACCTCAGTGTTCACACACACACACAAACTTATGGAATTAATAAATTACGAGTTCTGACAATTAAGTTCACGAACTCATCCTAGACAAAGCACTACATACCTCATTGCTAAATATCACTATGGTCACCTTCAAAGTATTCCTTTGGGGAAGCTATGCATTGATGCCAGCACCTAGTCTACCCGTTAAAGCAATTTTAGAACTCTTTTTTCTGAAATGACCATCAGAGCTGTTGTCATATTACCCTTGATGTCCTGAACATCACCAAAATGCCTTTCTTTCAATATTTATTTTTGGGTAAAGAAAAAAGCCATTGGGGGCCAGATCAGGTGAGTAGAGAGGGTGTGCCAATTCAGTTATTTGTTTACTGGCTAAAAACTCCCTCACAGACGGTGCTGTGTGAAATGGTGCATTGCTGTGATGCAAGAACTTCGTTCAGAACCATTTTTACACACACCTGTCTCATGCCAAGATTTTCAGTGATGATTTTTTTCAACTGTTCTCTGTCAATGTTTATTTGGTCTGGTATGCTTCCCACAGCCAGTCGATGATTTTGGTGCACAATTCAACAAATTTTTGCATTGTTTTAGTCAGTTCTGCTTGCTACTGGCCGTCCTGACCTCTCTTTATCAGTAACACATTCTCTTCCCTCAGAAAAACATTTAATTCATTTGTACACTGCCATTTTCTTCATGGCATTATCCCATAAACTTGAACTAACAAGTTCTTGACTTCATTTCACTAACAAGAAACTTGATCATTGTTTCTCTAATTCAAGCTCCGACATTCTCACAATGACACACAAAAACATGCAACAACAATAATGAACGTCACTCAGCAAGACACTGCCACATGTTGACACAAACACAGTCATGAGACACTGACATGCCAAAGTTATGAAATCTTACCGAGTTGTTTGTACAATGCTACCATCATAAGTGCAATCTCTCTCTCTCTCTCTCTCTCTCTCTCTCTCTGTGTGTGTGTGTGTATATGAACATTTTTTTAGCCCTTAAAACAATGAGATCCTGCCATTTGTCACAAATGATGAATGGATGAACCTGGAGGATACTATGCTAAATAAAATAAGCTGGGGAAAAATTGCATGATCTCATGTGGAATCTAAAAGAAAATAATTAAATAGACAAAGAGAGCAAAACTTAGGACTAGGAGTGGGAGGAAGAAGAAAGGGGGAGATGTAGGTCAGAGGATACAAATTAGCAGATATATATGATGAACAGTCTAGAGAGCTAATGTACACCAGGAGGGCTATAAGTAATAGAATTGTACTATATATGTGACTCATGCTAAATGTGCAGATTTTGACTGGTTTTACTACAAAAACAAAAATAAATGAGTCACTAAGTAAGATGATGAATGTGTTAAGTTGCTTCAGAATAGTAAGCTTTTTACTATATACATGTATCCCATAATAACATATTGTATACCTTAAGTATACAAAATAAAATTTACTAAAAAAAAGAAATGAGGCAGCTGAATGATGACGTGAGAGTCAACAGAGAGTTTTTAAAGATTGATCACGTTAGTATATTTCCAATTGATGAGAATTATTCAGGAGGGAAGTTTTAACCCATAGAAAGTTGGTAGAGGAGGAGTAAAGGGGAGAATTGTCAGAAAAATAACCTGAGTTGCACAAAAGATGGAATTCTGTGCACAATTTGGAGGAAGGGGCAGATAGACTGGTAGATGTGGGGGTGGCAGGGTGAGGAATTTCTTTTGATAGCTTCTCCTTTATTTTGAGTGAAATTAGAAGCAAAATCTCAATTGGAAGTGAGGAAGAAAGCTGAGATGAGGTTTCAGGAAGTGAAGAATGTGTGAACTCCCTATCCTAGCCAAATGAGAGGGACAGTTGAGAAATGAAGGGTTGATGGGTGGCACGGGGGTGCTTTTGAATTGATGGGAATGGATTTACAGTGAGGTCGATCAGCATGGTGCATTAACCAGCTGCATTATGAAGGTAGCAGAAAGTTGGAGCTAACTGGGCTGAAGTTTTATTTAGGCCAGTATGATGGAGGAAGAGGTTTATGATGGGGTGAGAGTTACAGGGATGAGGAAGCCATGGACTTTCACCTAGGTGAAGCAGGACGTGAGGGCATGGAAGTGGGGAGTGATGGAAAGCTGGCAATATAAATAGATTCATTGTAAGTCCAGGGAGGGCCTTTTCTCCAGAAGGTCGCTTCCACAAAATATTGTAAATCTATCTGGACAAAAGGCAACCTATTTAGAAGAAGAGAAAATTTAATGATTCTGGGTATCAGTCCCTTGGGCTATCTTCTTGTGAAAAGACCCATGATTTTCTTTGCTTTTATTTTTAGCCGTAATCTTACTATGGATCTTTCTACTTGCAGCAAACAATACTGTGTTTGTGTTTTACCATTAGGTTTTAGGGATTGGACTATGCATATCTGAGTTCTGGAATCAAGCTTAATCCTTAATGAACATGAAAACTTTTTTATCTGGCCTCTTTTCAGAGTGACTTCTGTTTTTCAGATAAATACGTTGGAGTGAAAGTCTTCATTTTTAAACCAAGTTTTGTCCTTGGTACATGAAACATTCGTGGTAAAAGATGTGGGGATGTTGAATAAAATGAATAAGTAGAAATAAGTATTGCTATAATATTATGAAAGAAAAATGTCTATTCTGAGAAATACTGCTAGGTATGAATGTTTTGATGGAATTCAAAGTCCCCAGGACACTATAAAAATTGGACTGTTTCAGGATGGAATAGAAAATTAACCAATCCTGAAATAAATGTATGTGTCAGTGTATTCCTTCTTTACAAAAAAAAATCAAACAAAAACTCCTTATTACTCCAATTTCCCAAGTAAGTTATTACCCTATTTATTTGCTCTTCTCTTTTAGCAAAACTCCTCAAAAGAGCTCTCTATAGTTTCTGTCCCCAATATTCGTAATTCCTTTCTCTCTTAGGCCTGCTCCAATCAGCCTTTCACTGTTACTCCTTTACCAAAATGGTCCTTCTCAGTGACAACAATGACCTTCATTGATACAATGAGTGGTCCTCATCTTACTTGTCCCATCAGTAGCATTTTGACACTTTCACCCTATTCAGATCCTTTTCTCACATTGCTTCCAGGACACCCCACTCTCATGATTTTTCTTCTACTTTACTAGTTGTTGTTTTTCAAGCTCCTGTTTCTCCTTGATGAAGTTCTCTGGGGTGCAATTCTTAGCCCTTTTCTTCATATTCACCTCCATACCCACACTGTTCCTTTCTCTGCTCTGTGCTGTGACCTGAGAGACTGATGACACTGCAAATGCATCCACGATTCCTCTGCCATCTCCCTTCCAGTTGGTTTCAGCCATTAGAAGCAATTAGAGATGGGAAGACGGGAGAAAAGGGAGAGTGGAATATTCCCTTCCTTGGATCCCTTCCTGCATGAGAAGAGGTCAAGTTTTGGAAGAGGCCAACCTTTTACTGAAGGCCGCAGCTCTGTCATGTACTGGATGAAGACAGCTACAGCTCTCTCTGGATTCTGACACCTGTTCTCCTTGCCTTTCAGGAATGATAATACCCTTCTGCAAGTTCCAGGGTGCATCACCATCCTCTACTGTTTTCTTTTAACCTAGATCATACCTCTGTAAAAAAAAAAAAAAAAATCCTCCTTTAAATGCTTCTTACTTATCTTCTTTGAGGTTGTTACCTGTTTCCTGTCCAGATTCTGATGGATACAGTCTCCTCACTTTTCCAGCAACTCCCACTCACAGAGTTATCCCATATAATCTCCTGTCTGTAAATACCATCTACACACTGATGAATCTCAAACGTATCTATTCAACCAAAACTTTTCTTTAAACTCTGAGCTTTTATAACCACTGCCCACTGAGCATTGCTTTTTAGTTTCTTTCTTTCTTTTTTTTGAGTTGGAGTCTCACTGTCGCCCAGACTGGAGTGCAGTGGCCGCTCCCGGCCACCGCAGCCTCGACCTGCTGGGCTCCGGCGATCCTTCCGCCTCAGCCTTCCAAGTAGCTGGAACTACAGGTGCGCGCTACCACGCCCGGCTGATTTTTTTGGTTTATTGTAGAGATGACATCTCGCCTGCCCAGGCGGGTCTCGAACCCGCGGGCTCAGGCAATCCACTCACCTCAGCCTCCCAAAGGCGCGGGATTACAGGCTGAGCCTCCGAGCCCGGCTGCTTTTTAGTTTCTAATAGATACCATGACCTTGGCATATTTAAAAGTGAGTTGCTTTGTTTTCCCTAAAACCTACTTCATCCTCAGCCTTTCTCAGTTGATGGCTACAGTCTAATCGCAACACAACAGTCAAGCCTTCTCGTTCCCTCACATAAACCCTCAGTGGTTGTCATTTCATGCAGTGTAAATGCCAGAACAGTATTCAAATGACCTGCCTGGCTGTACAGGATCTGGCCTTCATTGCCTCTCTGACTTCATTCCCCCCCGCATTGTGGATTTTATTTTAGTCCCACCAGTCTCTTTACTGTGCCTCTGACTAAACATGCTTCTGCCTTGAGACCTTGCCATCTCTTCCCTCATCTCCTTCAAGATTTCCTCAAATGTCACTTTTCAATAAGGTCATTCCTAGTCATACTCATTAAAAGTGACATCTCCCAAACCAAATCCTCCTTGCTATTCTAACTTAATTTGTGTGTGTGTGTCTGTGTAGTACTTCTCACTTTCTTACTTACTGTGCAATTTATTATTTATAACCATTGTTTATTTTCTGCCTTCTGATAGAACATAATTTCTATGGTGTAAAGGATCTCTGTATTTCAAATTCCAAGAATGGTATCTGAGATATAATAGGTTCATAAATTTTTGTTGAGTGAATAAATAAACAGATGTCATGAAGAACTTTTAAAAACATAACATTTTTTTTTGAACTTTATTTTATTATAAATATGTTGGGTACAAGTCAGAGTTAAGCACATAGGTAATGTATGTACAGGTGAAGTTTTGGCCACCAACTGATCCTCACACCCCTGGTTTAGGATCAGGTACCCTTTGTGTTGTCATATGCTCCTCCCTTCCTCCCTCCCCTGGCAGTGTCCCACAGCTGACAATCCTTCCCTTGTGCTATTGTGATTAATGTTCAGGTTCCACTTATGAGTGTGAACGTGTAGTATTTAGTTCTTTGTTTCTTTAATAGATCACTAAGAATTATTGTTGTCAATTCCCTTCAATTTGCTGAGAAGTCCATGACTTTGTCCTTTTTTATGGCTGTGTAATATTCCATTGTATATATATACCACATTTTCTTTATCCAGTTCAATTTTGATGGGCAGTGGGGTTGGTTCCATGCTTTTGCTATTGTGAATAGTGAGGCAATGAACATGTGCATGCAGCTGTCTTTTTTGTAGAATGATTTGTGTTCCTCTGGGTATATTCCCAGGAGGGGGATTGCTGGATCATATGGAAGGTCAATTTTTAGTTCCTTTGGATATTACCACACTATTTTCCATAGAGGTTGGACTAGTTGCATTCCCACCAACAGTATAGAAGCATTGCCTTTTCTCTGCAGCCGTGCAGATTTTTTTTATCTATTAATGATGGCCATCCTTACTGGGGTAAGATGATATCTCAGTATGATTTTGATTTGCATTTCTCTGAAGAGTAATGAGGTTGAGCAGTTTTTCATGTATCTGTTGGCTGCTCATATGTCTTCTTTTGAGAAGTGTCTATTCATGTCTTCTGTCCATTTTTTTGTTTTTTCCTTTCAGCTTGTTTGAGTTCCTTGTATATCTTGGATATTAGGTCTTTGTCAGATAGACAATTAGCAAATACTTTTTCCCATTCTGTGAATTGTCTCCCTGCTCTTTTGATGGTTTCTTTTACTGTGCAAAAGCTTTTCAGTTTGATGATGTCCCACTTGTCTATCCTATCTTTTATGGCATAGACTTTTGGGGATTTGATCAAGAATTGGTTGCCTACTCTAATATGCACAAGAGCGTTTCCTACATTTTCTTCCAAGAGTCTTAAAGTGTGAGGTTTTACATTTAGGACCTTGATCCATTTAGAATTGATTTTTATATATGGTGGTAGGTAGGGATCCTGTTTCATTCTTCTGCATGTGGTCAGTCAGTTTTCCCAGCACCATTTACTAAATAAGGTCTCCTCTCCCTAGTGGTTGTTATTGATGACTTTGTCAAAGATGAGTTGGCTGAGAGATTGGGTTTTTGCTTCCGGAATCTTTGTCCTGTTCCATTGGTCTCCATGCCTATTATTGTACCAGTAGTAGGATGTTTTGATTATTTTAGACTTACAGTAAAGTTTAAAGTCTGAAAGTGTGATGCCTACTGCTTTGTTCCTTTTGCTGAGGATTGTTTTGACTATTCGTGTTCTTTCTTGTTTCTGTATGAATTTCTGCATTGTTGTTTCCAGGTCTGAAAAGAATGATGCTGATAATTTGGTGGGTATTGCCTTGAATCTGTAGGTTGCCTTGGGTAAGCTGGACATCTTGGCAATATTGATTCTTCCAATCCACAAGCATGGGAGATTTTTCCATTTGTTTGTGTCTTCTTTGATTTCTTTGAGCAGTTTGTATAGTTCTCGATGTAAAGATGTTTCACTTCTCTGGTTAGGAAGATTCCAAGATATTTCAATTTTTGGTGGCTATTGTGAATCGGATTGCGCTTTTTATTTGATTTTCTGTTTGTTACTGGTGGATAGAAATGCCACCGCCTTTTGCACGTTGATTTTGTACCAAGAAAATGTCATGTGGTTTTTCAGCTCCACTTGGATGACTGGCTTCCTTTGCGGCTATCTAGAATTTGACACATTGGAGAAATCACCCACCGTGAGGCTCATAAAGGCACTTGGTCATATTTTCAGGAAAATGTGCTTATGCATGTTTTCTGTCAGAGAGTAACTTATATGGCATTTCTTCTTGCAAATTTTAAAAGTTTACAGTAGCGGCCAGTCACCCTGCCTTTGCTTTAATTTCCTTTCATGCCTATGTAAATCTGTTTATTTATTTTTCCCCTTAAGTTCTGTGCCCCCAACACCTCACTGCTATCCTGAGTTCTGTCTACACACACATTTGTGACAGGTGTGTCCCAAGGACCCAGGTTATAGTCTGGCCTTCTTCATTTCTTCTTTCTCTTGCTCTTTCTTTAGATTTCTTCATCTTCTCCCTCCCAACAAAGTCCAAGACATTTTTTTTAGCCTGATGCTACTATGGCCTTTGCCATTGCCCTCTTGCTCTAGAATTTCTTTAGACCTATACTAAGAAGAGTCTCCCCCTTGTTACAGATTTACTCGGCTGGAGATTCATTCTCAGCATCTACCTAAACTGAAACTGCTGTTAGTGATTCCAGGGTCTGGTCTGGCTGCATGTTTGAAGCTTCATGTAACTTATGCCAGTGGTGTTGAGTCCTGGACCAGGCTGCTACTTCTATGCCTCTGAGTTAGTATGTTTTAACCTTTTGGTGTTTTTCTGAGCATACGCCTTCAAGTTTGTGCTATAAGAACTTTCCCACTTCCAGTCACCTTCACATTTGCCTATTGATGCTTTAATTTGTTTTCATATTATCGATAATAATTTTAATATTGTTCTGAATTTTAAAAGCATTACATGGTTATACATTACATTCAAGAATGTAATGATTCAACTTTCTGTCATTGTGCTTAATGTTGGGATATTAGAATACTTGCTGTGGAATGTATAACAAAGTTTTACTTTTTAAAAAAGTAGTCACTGTTATTTTTCTCTTACTTTTTAAATTTCAAAAATGTGAGGTACTTTAATTTTTTTATATTGATCTTCCTTTCAGACCTGTCTTCATCTTCTGTAAGCATCTAGCACAGCTGTCCTACAGTCTTTATGGGGCGGTTATGAATGTGTATACACTAGGACCACTGTAACTTAAGGGTGGGGAGGAGTCATTTCATTTGGCCTTTCTTCCTCTGTTCAGACTCTTTGAATCCAGTCCCTCTTGCTTATCCTGTAAAAACCAAGCTGGAGCTGGGTGAGGTCGGAGTATGTTAACTGTTTTTGACGGGACCTAGGATTTTACTTAAGCAAAAATTGTCATGGGGGTTTTGAGCTCCGTTTTCTGTAAGGGAAGAATAAGGTAATGATAGAATACTTCTTTCCAAAGAGTCTGTTGCCTTTCCTGATGAGCAAGGACTTGGGAAAGAACTAAATGAGAATATTCCTTTAGAAGGCTTATGTTATTGGTGGTTGCTGGGTTTTGTAGGAGAATAACAGATTTAAATAGTTCACGTAATTCTTAGAGAGAGACTCAGGATTATCTGCCTTTTTCCTTGAGTTCACTCATGGTGTGATTGTAATGAAGGGTCCAGTAGGCTCTGATTTCCTTTCTAGTTATATTTATCTAATACTGATATTTGTGTTGGAGACTCTGAGTTTTATTTCACAGATTTTCTCAACTAGAAACTGAGTGATACTAAAAATAAGGTAGACAGACAACTTCTCAACTCTTCTGAGCCCTCCTTGAGATAAGACTCATTCCTCTTTTGGGGGGAGTCCTGGGTTGATGTTTCTAAAATACCTCAACAGGATCTGCTATATATTAATAATAGCCACTGCTATGTTAATGTTTATTAAAATAAACAAGGATTGTGACACTGAGTTTATAGTTATTCACCTGACTTTCCCCAAGGAATGTTATGAACTTCTTATTTAATTACATAAGAAACATAATAGGATATCTGCTTGAAGGAGTAGCAGACTTCTTCACTGCTGACTGGAGGAACACAGCAATAGTTTCTTTTATTGGGGGTACAGGTCAAACATAAACCATCTCATTTACATTAGTGTTTCCTACTCCTCACTAAAATGAGTATAATTAAGATTAAGATGGAAACAACTTGGTATTAAAGTGATAATGTAGAATTAAATGTAATATATATAATTATAGATAATGCATATTATGATTATGTTTATAATAATTATTATTTAAGATAAATTAAAATTAGTTATAAATAAAAAGTATGTTTTCAAAATAAGTTATCAATAAACTAAATCATTGAAAATGAAACCATTATAAAATACTGAAGCAATTTTGCTGTGGCTAGCAAATCACTAAACATCAAGCAGTGTCTTTATATAGAATAACACAGTAAATACCACCACCATAAATTTTGTGCGAATTGAGATTTTCATTATAAGGCAGAACTTACTAGAGCTAAGGATCTCATTTTGAACTCTCTAATCTTCCCTGGTGCCTAGAATTTCCACCTTATGCTAGAGGCAATGGATTTTATACCTCTGGGACCACTTCTTCCCTCATAATTTCTTAGGAAAAGGCACAATGTAGCTGCTATTTTTTGTTTGTTTGTTTGTTTTAATACTAGAAGATTCTGGAAGAGTGGAAGCTTTCTTTTATATTTCAGGTTCTTTTCATGTGGTGGGCACACAGTACATGGTTGTTGAACTGAGGAGATCTCCAGTTTCAAGGAAAATTGAGAGAATGTGCTTAGGATGATATCCTGCCTATGAAAATGAGTTGGTAAGCATCTGGTGGATCAAGATACTCAAGGCACCTCTATCTGTGTCCCTAGAGCCTGTGTTCCGGTGCAGTGTGCCCTGGAGCAGTGATGGCCAAACTGGCATATGGAGTTCTGCTTCCTTTTGTGTGGATGCTGCTGGTGGCCATCATGCTGCTGGTGAATAAGACATATGTCTGAATTATAATTCACTTAACTACAAAGTGAATGTGTATTGCATTCATTTTGGGTTCATGGAAAATGAATTTTAGGTTTGGGAGCAAAGATTGCAGATCTTTATGTATTAGGCGTTTTCAAATTCATTAGTTCCTTACCTACATCCTACCAATTCCAGAGGGTACAACATGCTGTGGACTTATCTGGCAGGCTCGTTCTGCCCACACAGTGTTTTCTGAGGCAATATACCTGAGCAGGTGCCACCAGGTGTAATGCAAGCATCTTTGCACTTACTGTCTTACACGAGCTACACCTGCTTTCCTAATGTTGACTGCCTGGCTTTGAAAAACAGAAACGGGAGACCATGGGAATGTCAAGATCTGTCTTTCTTTTAGAAGGTATTTCCCAAACTTTATTCTGCAGGAATATAGGATTGCTGCAAGGTGTCAGGAGGCAATAATAAAATCAAGCAAGCAAAGAAGGAGAGAGAGTGAGAGAGCAAGGAAGAGAGACAGAGAGGGAGGGAAAATGGAAGGAGGAGGAAGAGGAGAAGGAGGAAGGGTGGGGGAATGAGAAAAAGAGGGAGGGAGAGAAGGAAAGAAGGAAGGAAGGGTGGGAGGGAGGAGGGAAATATCTTCCATGGAACTATGTTTCTCTAACTACGGAACTTGCCAAGATCTTTGCTATGATAATGTCACGTAACCATGTGCAAATCCCTAAGGTGGGGATAGAAGATGCAGTGGATCCCAAATGTATTTAAACACAGACTCCTTTTTGAGGACATCTATGGTAAGCATGCTCCATGAAGATACTTCAGGAACTGTTGTTCCCTAAAGGTAAAGTCTTTTGTATAACTTTATTGCTGTTGTTAGTGCTTCTTTTTATTTTCTGGCAACACTTAGAGAAAAAGACTAGGAAGAAATATGCTACCAGGTTAATGATGTTGCCTCTTGATGGTGAGCCTATGTTTATCTTTTTAGTTTCCTATAGCATGTTTTGTACTTTTCAAATATCTGTAATTGACATGTATTGCTTACTGAATCATAAAATCATTAAATAAAAAAAAAATGTCTTTACGTCACTGGCTAACCTACCAAAAATATTGCTGGTTCTTAATAGGAGACTTATAGTCCTTTCTTTATTCAACTGTGCTTTTTTCTGGTGAATTTTTTCACAGTGACACCTTACACTAGAGCAGAAGTGTTTGGAAAGTGCTAGGCCCTTAGAGTTCTTTCACAGCAATCTAAAACCAACTGCTAACAATTACGGCCCTGAGAAACAAAGTTATTTGCCAAACCTTTTTTGTACCCTGTGAGAAAGATCACAGTGTATTACATTTGCATGTTGATGTACCTGTCCCCCACCAGTTATCTGTGAGCAGCTCCATGTCATCGTCTGGTACAGAACAAGTACTCAGTAAGTGGTAATAGCCTAGTTGTGGCCAGCTCAGTATGCTAAGAGCTCTAGGGATAGATAAAAAACACGATCACTAGTAAACTGTCTGTACACAACCACATACAGACACACAGGCACAGGCACACACACAGTAGGAAACTTAAATCTCAATGAGGACACAAAACTTAGATGCAGAAACAGAATTCAAAACAAAACTTTCTAAACTCAAGTTTTGAACTGTATAGCACAGATGATAGGCATTCTAGGAGAAATTCCCTTGAGAATCTTCTTTAATTAAGTGGGACTTGAGTTAAACCCCAAATAATAATTTCAGCATATTCTAATTATTAAGTGACATGATCCTGTTTGGACTACTTATGATTTGAGCATTAGAAGACTATCACCCAAGGCTCCATTTTAGCTCTAACATAATATTTGTTTGTTCATAGGTAAGGAGCATTAAAAATGTGTATGTATATGTCACACACAATATATGCACATAGATACACTTTGTTTCATTAATTCTGAAATTTACATTTTCATATTTTAACTTCTTGAAAACTGTGAGGGCCAGGCATGGTGGTTCACACCTGTAATCCCAACGCTTTGGGAGGACTGGGAAGGCAGATCGCTGGAGGCCAGGAGTTTGAGACCAGCCTGGACAAAATAGTGAGACCTCGTTTCTACAAAAACAGAAATTAAAAAATTAACCAGGTGTTGTAGAACACACCTGTAATGCCAGCTACTCAGGAGGCTGAGTCAGGAGGATCCCTTGAGCTCAGAGGGAGAAGCTGTAATGAGCTATGATCATGCCACCTCCAGACTGGTCAATAGATTGAGACCCTGTCTCAAACAAAAAATGAAGTAAAATAAAATTGTGATGCACCTAGCAAGCAACAGCATGCCATAGTTTAATTGGCAGCATTTTTTTTTCTTACGAGTACAAAAAATAATGATACATCTCATAAAATATGGCATCCTGAATCAGATGAAATATGGTAATAAATATTTATGTGCCAATTTACATATGTATAAATGTACCTGTTTGTGTATATGTGTTTCTATACTCACATCAGTATTGGAGCTTGCTTTACAAATATAGTGTGTTGTTCCACTCAGTCATTTGGATAAAATGATCTGCTTACTGGGTATCACACTTATCCCTTCATTGTCTGTCTAACCTACTCTCTAATTCCATTTGGTTTTTCTTTTCTTCTTCTTGTTTTAATTTTAAAGATGTGGAGTACAATTCAGGGTTAATTATACAAATGTTCATTTTGCAGATATTCTTGTTGATGAGATGTGCCCACATTCCCCTGGCAGTTTTCTACTGCTGCCAATCATATTCCCCCCTACCCTGGCAGTTTACCAATCCCTTTCTTATATTATTATGATAATTGTTCAAGAACCGCTTATGAGTGAGAATATATGGTACTTGTTCTTTGTTTCTATGATAGATCACTGAGTATGATAGATTCTAAGTCCATCCAAGTTGCTGCGAATTTCGTAATTTTGTCCTTCTATATGGCTGCATAATATTCCATCATGTACATGTACCACATTTAAAAAAATCCAGTTCACTTTTGGTGGGCAGTATGATTGATTCCGTGTTTTTGCTATTGTGAATAATGCTGCAATAAACATGCATGTGCAGGTATCTTTTTCATAAAGTGATTTAGGTTTCTCCAGGTATATTCCCAGCAGGGGAATTGCAGAGTCATATGGAAAGTCTATTTTTAGATCTTTTAGGAATCGTCAAACTGTTTTCCACAGAGACTGTACTAGTTTACACTCCCACCAACAGTGTAGAAGTATGCCCTTTTCCCCACATCTGCTCGAGCATCTGTTGTTTTTTTGAGTTATTGACAATGGCCATCCTGACTGGAGTTTGGTGGTATCTCAGTGTGGTTTTAATTTGCATTTCTTTGATCACTTGTGAGGCTGAGCATTTTTTCTTGTATATGTTGGCTGCTTGTATGTCTTCTTTTGAGAAGTGTCTATTCGGATCTTTTGCCCACTTTGTAATGGAACTGTTTGATTTTTTCTTTTTGGCACATTTGAGTACCTTATAGATCCTAAATGTTAGGCCTTTGGCAAATATACAGTTGGCAAATATTTTTTCCCATTCTGTGGGCTGTTTCCCTGCTCTCTTGATGGTTTCTTTGACTTTGCAGAAGCTTGTCAGTTTGATGAGGTCATACTTGTCTATCTTATCTCTTCTGGCATGGTCACTTGGAGTTTTGATCGGGAATTGACTGCCATTTCCAATTTTCATAAGGATGTCTCTTGCATTTTCTAAGGTTCTTATAGTTTGAAGTTTTATGTTTAGGTCTTTGATCCATTTAGAGTTGATTTTTTGTGTATGGTGATAGGTAGGGATCTTGATAGTTAGGGGTTTTAATCTGCTGCATGCGGTCAGCCAGTTTTCACAGCACCATTTACTGAATAGGTTATCCTCTCCTCTGTGGTTGTTAGTGGAGGCTTTGTTAAAGATGAGTTGGTTGAGAAATTGAGTTTTGCTTCTGGAATCTATATCCTGTCTATATGACTATTCTTGTACTAATACCAGGCTGTTTTGATTATTGTAGCTTTATAATAAAGTTTAAAGTCTGGGAGTGTGATACCTCCTGCTTTCTCTTTCTTTCTTTCTTTCTTTCTTTCTTTCTTTCTTTCTTTCTTTCTTTCTTTCTTTCTTTCTTTCTTTCTTTCTTTTTTTTCTTTTACTGAGGAATGTTTTGGCTACTTGTGGTCGTTTATGGTTTCCATGTGAATTCCTGTATTGTCTCTTTCAAGTCTGAGAAGAATGCTGTTGGTAATTTAACGGGTATAGTGTTAAATCTGTAGATTGCTTTGGGTAGGATAGACATCTTAACAATGTTGATTCTTCAAACCCATGAACACGGAATATTTTCCTATTTGTTTGTGTCCTCTTTGATACCTTTGAGCAGTGTTTTGTGGTTTTCATTGTTAAGGTCTTACACTTCTCTAGTTAGGAAGATGCCAAGGTATTTCATTTTTTTATGTGGCTATTGTGAATGGGATTGTGCCTTTTATTTCAGGGTCAGTTGTGATTTGATCTTTTGCATTTCTGATTGTGTTTATTTGGGCTTCTTCTTTCGTTATCTTGGTCAGTTTAGCTAGATGTCCATCAATCTTGTTTATCCTTTCATGAACCAACTTTTTGTTTTGTTGATTTTTTGTATTATATTTTTTTCTTCTATGTCCTGAATTTAGGTTTTTATTTTGGTGATCTGGATCCTTCTGCTGAAGTTAGGGTTTTGGTGGTCTTGCTTTTAAACTTCCTTAGGAGATCAGTTAGGCTGTTAACTTGTGATCTTTCCATTTTCTTCATGTGTGTTCATAGAGATATGAATTTCCCTCTTAGTACTGTTTTCATGGCATCCCAGAGATTTTGGTAAGATGTTTCTTTGTTTTCATTTGTTTCCAGAAATCTTTTAATTTCTGTTTTGATTTCTGTGTTGACCCAGGAGTTGTTCAGCATCATGCTATTTAGTATCCATGTCTTTGTGGGTTTTGTGGGAACTTTGTTGGTGTTGATATTTATCTTTATTCCACTGTGGTCTAAGAAGTTTCACAGCAGTATTTCAGTCTTATGAAATGTATTTATGCTTGATTTATGGCCAAGGATGTGGTCAATCTTAGAGTACATTCCATGTGGTGATGAGTAGAATGTATATTCTGTGGTTGTTGGGGTAGGTATCAATTAAGTCCATTTGGTCAAGTGTGATGTTGAGGTTCCGGATCTCCTTGTTGGTTTTTTGTCTTGACGATCTGTCTAGGTTGTTAGTGGGTATTTAAGCCCCAGCTATGTTAGTATTAGAGTCAATATCATTTTTAGTTTATCTACAAGCTGCTCTATGAAGGTTGGTGCTCCTATGTTGGGTGCATATATGTTTAGGATGGATTTTTTTTTTACATTTTAAAGATGTGGGGTACAATTTAGGGGTAGGTATACAAATGTTCATTATGCAGGTACCCTTGTTCGTGAGGTGTGCCCCTCCCTCCCCTAGCAGTTTCCCTCAACTGCCATTTCCACCTCCCTTTCCTGGCTGTTTCCCACTACTGTCAATCCCTTTCTTATAGTATTATGATAATTGTTCAAGGTCCAAAGTGAGAACATATAGTACTCTGTTCTTTGTTTCTGTGATAGAGCACTGAGTATGATAGACTCTAAATAGTATTGTTGCATAATGATATTTTATCCAATTTGTCATTCTATGTCTTTTCAGTGGTGCATTTAGTCTATTCACATTCAGGTTAATTATTGAGATGTGAGAGTTTATCCCTGTCATGAGGTTCTTATAGAGTTTGTTGTTGCTGCTGCTATTTGTTGTCCTTCATTTGATCTTTGAATTGACTTATGTGTGTTTTCAATCTTTTTCCTTCATTCTTATAAAGGACATTTTTCCCCCTTTCTTCTGTGTTTAATACTTTCTTAAGTGTTTCTTATAGAACTGGTCTAGAGGCTGCATAAATGCATAGGGATTGAATGTGGGAAGGATTTTAATTCTCCATCACTGATGAAACTTAGCTTATCTGGGAAGGCAATTCTTGGTTAAAACTGTTTATCTTTGAGAACTCTGAAGATTGGACTCCAATCTCTCCTGACCTGA
The DNA here is from genome assembly GCF_000164805.1 of Carlito syrichta. Classification (NCBI taxonomy): domain Eukaryota; kingdom Metazoa; phylum Chordata; class Mammalia; order Primates; family Tarsiidae; genus Carlito; species Carlito syrichta. Next base: position 3,441 of record NW_007074639.1, on the reverse strand, counting down.
AGTGTTTCTGTAGATAAGTCTGCTACAATTCTAATTGGTCTTCCTTAGTAGGTAATCTGACCTTTCTTTCTTACTGCATTTAGGATTTTTTTGTTTTATATCTACTTTGCATAGGTGATTGCTATGTGCTAGGAGTTGGTCTTCTCATTTATTGTCTTGGAGGGGTTCTCTAATTCTCTTGTGTTTCAATGGTCATATCTTTCGTAAGATGAGGAACATTTTCTTGGATAATTTAATGGAATGTTTGTTTCAGTGTGGTTTCTGTCTCCACCTACCTAAGGGATTCCAATTAATCTTAACTTTGGCTTCTTGATATAATCGCTCTTATCTTGGAGGCTTTGTTCTGTCTTTTTAAGCTTCTTTTCTATGTTTTTTAACTCTTTGGGTTAGTTCCATATTTTGGTTCTCAAGCTCTGAATGTCTTTCTTCTGCTTGATTAATTCTGCTTTCCATATTTATCAGTTTATTTATTTCATTCACTGTATTCTTTATTGCTGTTATCTCAATTATCAACTCCTTCATTCTTTCCTCTTACCTCTCCCCATTTCTATTTATTGTCTCTATTAATATATTGATACCTGGGGTTGTGGTTCAAGACCAGTCATTCTGGGGGCTCTTCATTGTTTGAGTTCTGAAGTCTGTATTTTCAGTTGTCCTCTCAGGAGTCTGTATTGGACCCATATTCTTCCTTTGGTTTTTCTTCATTTGTGTAGATTCCCCCCCGCCAAACCTTTTCTTTAATTCTGTTGTTCAGTGATGAGGGATATAGCTTTTACTTCTGTTTGCTTAGTCTCCTATTCTTCCTTATGTAGATCCTCTGGCTCTGTATATTTTGAAGCTGGACTAGGGGTGAGAAGGCTGGACTTTTTGCAGTTTTGAGATTTAATTAAGGGAGGAGCTGTGACTTAGAAACTATCTGCAGATCCCAGTATCTGCTGATAGGTGTGTGGACCCCTGGAACCCACTTCCCACCACCTTACAATTTGTCCATGCAGAAAGTAAAATGAGATAAGAAAAAGGAAAAGATTGGAACAAGGAAGAAGGAAGATGAAAGAGAGGTGAAGAAAGAGAAGTAGAAGAGAGAAAACAGAAAGACTTATCTACCAACTAATGAATGAACAGAGAAACAAAGACAGAATAAGCAAAAACATACAGAGAATCATACAAACAAACAATAAACCCCTGTTGATGTACTTGCCCTCAGAAACACCCATACATGAACAAAAAAACTTTAAAAATGCTATCAAAAGAACAGAAACAAAGCAAATACAAAAACATAAACAAAAACAGAAAGAAAAAGAGAAGAAAAAAGAACAAAAATGAAAACCAAAAAACCCCCACTCTGTTGCTGTTTCTGTAACTCCAGGTTTCTTTTGGCTTCTGCAGCTATGATAAGAATCTGCTCCAGTCTCCAGCCTATCCCCTCCACTCTTAGCACAGGCTGATAGGGTTGCTCTCAGTGTGGGTCAGATGCCCCATGGACTACTTGGGAGGAAGAGGGATCAGATCCAGGCTCTCCCAACTTATCTGTTGCTGCTGCTGTCAAGTCTCCCACTTAAATCTGATGTATCAGCTGGGCTCAGTGGCTCAGCCTGTAATCCAGGGCTTTAGGAGGCTGAGGTGAGTGGATTGCCTAAGCCCGCGGGTTCGAGACCCACCTGGGCAACTTGGCGAGGCCTCATCTCTACAATAAATCAAAATTAGCCGGGCATGGTAGGGCACACCTGTAATTCCAGCTACTTGGAAGGCTGAGACTGGAGGATCACCGGAGCCTAGTGGGTCGAGGCTGCAGTGGCCGGGAGCGGCCACTGCACTCCAGTCTGGGTGACAGAGTGAGACCCGAACTCAAAAATAAAAAAAAAATCTGATGTATCTATGCCTGTTCCAGCATGGGGGAGGTGTGTCTGTCTCTCCGAGTCTGATAAGGGGATAGCCTCTGGGTCCCAGGTTGGAGGCTGGACAGAGCTGGGTGGGGCAATACAGGTCTCTGGCCAGTCCTGGGACAGAGAAGATGGCTCTAGTTGGCATCCCCTCACCAGCGATGGAGCTTTGTTCCAGATTTTCATGCCCTACCTTCTCCACAGTTCCTGGGCCTCATGCCTGGTCTGCTGCTGCTGGTGATGGCATGAGCCAGGTGCCAGGTGGTAAGGAGCATCTCTTCTCTGCTGTCTCCTCTCAAGAGAGCCCTGAGAATAGCAGACAATTCTGCATTCCAGGGGCTCCAATCTCAGAGTGGTGGGGGCTGCAGTCGCCTCTGGAGGGGAGCCCTGGGTGCATGAACCCGAGTCTCCCCTCAAACGGGTTTTCACTCACCCACCAGCTCATACCCACTTGCACAGAAAGTCTTTATGGGCACTCACTTTTGTGGAGATTCTCACACTCCAACCTGTTCCTTTGCCATATTGTCTCTTCCTCTCTAATTTCATTTGAAAAACTAAACTATTAATATGTCTGTGCCAAATGATGCTTATAAAATGTGTTGAATTAGTTTTGCCTGAAAAGTCTATTTAGAGAAATCACAAATGGAGAATAAGGTTTGTTATTTGTAAGGTTTGTTCAGCGTAAGGTACCAGGTGGACAGCGCCAGAGCCTCCCTTGCCTTGGGCTGGTGAATCACTGACATTCCCATTTCCTTCCTAGTTATGGCTGTTCCAGCAAAAGCTGGCACCTCTCAATCCATTGGCCAAATATCAGAGTGCTACTGCTGGCCTTGGGAACAGCTGTTCTACCTCCCCTCCAAAGTGAGTTATTTTAACACCATTTAGTGGAAAACGTTCAGTATGGAGACCGTACCTCCTCTGCAAGCCCTTCCAGCCCATCCCTGCCATGCTCCTCCTTCTCTCCCTAGGCTCCTGCCACAGTGCTCTTCTCTCAGAACCTCCATCAGCCCCTGCTTCTAGGCTCCCCTAGGATCTCTGCTCAGGCTCATCTTCCTTCCGGAAATTCCCTACCATCACCTCCCCTTTTAACTTGCCAGTGTCTCCTTACCTCTCAGAGCTCTGCTGACATATCAGGACTTCACTGAAGCCTTTCTTGTCTCTCCATCTTAGGTCAGGCCCCTGTTTTAGGCTTCCTGAGAACCTAAACTTCTCCCCCCTAGCACTTACCATAACTGTAAATTTAAAAATTAGTTGAATTTGACTTTCTGTGCCAGAGCAGATGTTTCAAGAGGAAGGTTCTAGATGATGGTTCCCGTGTTTGCAAACCCTAGAGCAGGGCCTTTACACAGAGTAGACAAGAAATATGCATTGGATGAACTGCTGGATAGAGGAGAGCACTGTAGTCACTGAAAGAAGTCTTCCCTTCAGAGATGAACTGTTTTATAAGTCATCCTAAAGACCTAAAGACCACTCTCACTTTGACCATTACTACATTACTAGCTATAGTAGTTTGTGATAGACAATGTTGTTTGGAGAGCACTAAGGGTGGAGGGGGGGGGGA